>NW_027196175.1:0-97500 GCF_038502225.1 Cherax quadricarinatus | reverse complement strand
TACAGCCTGAGGGTCCACGACACAGTGAGATATAGCCTGAGGGTCCACGACACAGCGAGACATAGCCTGAGGGTCCACGACACAGCGAGATATAACCTGAAGGTCCACGACATAGCGAGATATAGCCTGAGGGTATACGACACAGCGAGATACAACGTGAGGGTCCACGACACAGCGAGATATAGCCTGAGGGTCCACGACACATCGAGATATAGCCTGAGGGTCCACGACATAGCCAGATATAGCTTGAGGGTCCACGCCATAGCGAGCTATAGCCTGAGGGTCCACGACATAGCGAGCTATAGCCTGAGGGTCCACGACATAGCGAGCTATAGCCTGAGGGTCCACGACATAGCGAGCTATAGCCTGAGGGTCCAGGACACAGCGAGTTATAGCCTGAGGGTCCATGACATAGCGAGATATAGCCTGAGGGTCCACGACATAGCGGGCTATAGCCTGAGGGTCCACGACACAGCGAGCTATAGCCTGAGGGTCCACGACACAGCGTGATATAGCCTGAGGGTCCACGACACAGCGAGATATAGCCTGAGGGTCCATGACACAGCGAGATATAGCCTGAGGGTCCAGGACACAGCGAGATATAGCCTGAGGGTCCACGACACAGCGAGATATAACCTGAGGGTCCACGACACAGCGAGATATAGCCTGAGGGTCCACGACATAGCCAGATATAGCCTGAAGGTCCACGACATAGCCAGATATAGCCTGAGGGTCCAGGACATAGCGAGCTATAGCCTGAGGGTCCACGACATAGCGAGATATAGCCTGAGGGTCCACGACATAGCGAGCTATA
Organism: Cherax quadricarinatus; assembly: GCF_038502225.1. NCBI lineage: Eukaryota > Metazoa > Arthropoda > Malacostraca > Decapoda > Parastacidae > Cherax > Cherax quadricarinatus. The sequence continues at coordinate 96,686 of NW_027196175.1, read as the reverse complement.
GCCTGAGGGTCCACGACACAGCGAGATATACCCTGAGGGTCCACGACATAGCGAGATATAGCCTGAGGGTCCACGACACAGCGAGATATAGCCTGAGGGTCCACGACACTGCGAGATATAACCTGAGGGTCCACGACACAGCGAGATATAACCTGAGGGCCAACGACACAGCGAGATATAGCCTGAGGGTCCACGACATAGCCAGATATAGCCTGAGGGTCCACGACATAGCCAGATATAGCCTGAGGGTCCACGACATAGCGAGCTATAGCCTGAGGGTCCAGGGCATAGCGAGCTATAGCCTGAGGGTCCACGACATAGCGAGCTATAGCCTGAGGGTCCACGACATAGCGAGCTATAGCCTGAGGGTCCACGACACAGCGAGATATACCCTGAGGGTCCACGACATAGCGAGATATAGCCTGAGGGTCCACGACATAGCGAGCTATAGCCTGAGGGTCCACGACACAGCGAGATATAGCCTGAGGGTCCACGACACAGCGAGATATAGCCTGAGGGTCCACGACACTGCGAGATATAACCTGAGGGTCCACGACACAGCGAGATATAACCTGAGGGCCAACGACACAGCGAGATATAGCCTGAGGGTCCACGACATAGCCAGATATAGCCTGAGGGTCCACGACATAGCCAGATATAGCCTGAGGGTCCACGACATAGCGAGCTATAGCCTGAGGGCCCACGACATAGCGAGCTATAGCCTGAGGGTCCACGACACAGCGAGATATAGCTTGAGGGTCCACGACATAGCGAGCTATAGCCTGAGGGTCCACGACATTGCGAGCTATAGCCTGAGGGGCCACGACACAGCGAGATATAGCCTGAGTGTCCATGACATAGCGAGATATAGCCTGAGTGTCCACGACACAGAGAGATATAACCTGAGGGTCCACGACACAGCGAGATATAGCAGGGTCCACGACATAGCAAGATATAACCTGAGGGTCCACGACATAGCGAGATATAGCCTGAGGGTCCACGACACAGCGAGATATAGCCTGAGTGTCCATGACATAGCGAGATATAGCCTGAGGGTCCACGACACAGAGAGATATAACCTGAGGGTCCACGACACAGCGAGATATAGCAGGGTCCACGACATAGCAAGATATAACCTGAGGGTCCACGACATAGCCAGATATAACCTGAGGGTCCACGACACAGCGAGATATAACCTGACGGGGAATGTGTCATAGCGTTAGAGGCCGAAACTTCATTAGGCTATTTTTTTTTGTTGGGGAGCGCACCATAGCGAGTTACTGTACACTACTGACCACACCTCACTATGACCACACCTCACTATGACCACACCTCACTATGACCACACCTCACTATGACCACACCTCACTATGACCACACCTCACTATGACCTCACCTCACTATGACCACACCTCACTATGGCCACTTCTGACTATGATCACTCCTGACTTTGACCTCTCCTGACTATGACCACTCCTGACTATGACCACTCCTGACTGTGACCACACCTGACTATGACCACACCTGACTATGACCAAACCTGACTATGACCACTTCTGACTATGACTACACCTGACTATGACCACTTCTGACTATCACCTCTTCTGACTATGACCACTCCTGACTATGACCACGCCTGACTATGACCACTCCTGACTATGATCACTCCTGACTATGATCACTCCTGATTATGACCACTCCTGACTATGACCACTCCTGACTATGACCACTCCTGACTATGACCACTCCTGACTATGACCACTCCTGACTATGACCACTCCTGTCTATGACAACTCCTGACTATGACCACTCTTGACTATGACAACACATGACTATGACCACTCTTGACTATGACCACTCCTGACTATGATCACTTCTGAATATGACAACATATGACTATGACCACTCCTGACTATGACTACACATGACTATGAGCACTTCTGACTATGACAACACATGACTATGACCACCCCTGACTATGACAACATATGACTATGACCACTTCTGCCTATGACAACACATGACTATGACCACTCCTGACTATGACAACACATGACTATAACCACCCGTGACTATGGACACAGTTACGACAACGAGAGGAAAATATGTATTGTGATTGTCGTGTGTGTGTGTGTGTTTGTGTGTGTGTGTGTGTGTGTGTGTGTGTGTGTGTACTCACCTATTTGTGGTTGCAGGGGTCGAGTCACAGCTCTTGGCCCCGCTCACAGCTCCTGTGTGTGTGTGTGTGTGTGTGTGTGTGTGTGTGTGTGTGTGTGTGTGTGTGTGTGTGTGTGTGTGTGTGTGTGTGTGTGTGTGTATGCGCATAATTGTCAGTGTGAGTGTATATAAATAATGTAATAAAATGTAATAAAATGAAAAGCATCTGTCTTGGTGGGTGTAATTACAGGACGCAGTTTTCTGTGTGTCCCCTCCTGTAATTCCAGCCACCTGGACAGTCTCTACCGTAGACCAGCTAGACAAGACCAAGTTCCCATACAACAAGGTCACTGGGGAGCGGCCAACAATCGCTGACCTCGTGGAAGTGGGGAACCACTGACCTGGGAAAAACAGAACCTGGGAAAGTTAGGTAGGAAGTTTGTCAATGGAGGCACTGGTGGGCTTCTGGAGGCACGGAACAAGGAAAAGCACAAAAAAAAAAAAAAACAATAAACTTGAGGATGGGAATGTGATGTCAGGGAGCCCACAGATGGAGTCCTGGAACCGTGATCCAGAAGGTAACCAGAGAGAAGGCAAGAAATAGAGTGCTAAAGAGAGACTACTTTTTCCAACAAGACAGCGCTATACCGCCTCTCCAGCTTCCAGAAGTTTGCAAATGGCTCCACTGCAAACCTGCCTCCTCAACTACTAAAATAACTCCCACATGTCTGCTGTCCTCTGATGGTCCTACCTGCCTGCCCTCTGATGGTTCTACCTGTCTGCCCTCTGATGGTTCAACCTGCCTGCCCTCTGATGGTCCTGCCTACCTGCCCTCTTATGGTCCTACCTGCCTGCCCTCTGATGGTCCTACCTGCCTGCCATCTGATGGTCTTACCTGCCTGCCATCTGATGGTCCTACCTGCCTGCCCTCTGATGGTCCTACCTGCCTGCCCTCTGATGGTACTACCTGCCTGCCATCTGATAGTCCTACCTGCCTGCCATCTGATAGTCCTACCTGTCTGCCCTCTGATTGTCCTACCTGCCTGCCATCTGATGGTCCTACCTGCCTGCCCTCTGATGGTCCTACTGCCTGCCATCTGATGGTCCTACCTGCCTGCCCTCTGATGGTCCTACCTGCCTGCCCTCTGATGGTCCTACCTGCCTGCCCTCTGATGGTCCTACCTGCCTGCCCTCTGATTGTCCTACCTGCCTGCACTCTGATGGTCCTACCTGCCTGCCCTTCGATGGTACTACCGGCCTGCCCTCTGATGGTCCTACCGGCCTACCCTCTGATGGTTCTACCTGTCTACTTTCTGATGGTCCTACCTGCCTGCCATCTCCTGCCACCTAGAAACTTCCAGTTCTCAAGACTCAACACTTCACCTACCACCAGACTGTTGATATACACAACTTGCTCTCTTCCCGTTTTTTCTCCAAGTCTGTTCCACGGTCGCCTTAGCTGCTGGGTTAAGCTCTGCCTCTATTTCTAGGACTAAAAACACTCCTCTCCAGCACTATTCTTCGTCTGTCCCGTCTTCCCCGCTCATCCCATTGGGATCTTACCTGCACTTGTTCGTTCGCTCGTTCAATTATCTGAGAGAATGATTGCTACTACTACTACTACTACTACTACTACTACTACTACTACTAGTACTGCTACTACTACTACTAATTTTAATAATAATAATAATATTATTATTATTATTATTATTATTATTTTTCATTAAGGTATAAAAGAGCAATATGGACGTCAGGAACCAAATTTCGTTTTTTAGTCTGAGGCTGGTTGAGGCAAACTCATGACACAGCTTCATAAAAAGATATAATAGGGTCCAAAATCCCTAGAAGGCAAGACCCACAATTAGGTGAGTACACACAGACACACACACACACACACACACACACACACACACACACACACACACACACACACACACACACACACACACAAACACACACACACACACACATATATATACTTAACACACACACACACTGTTACGCAAAAATGTGGGATAGCTGGGGGCTTGAGCCTGGTCTAAGGGCAAAGGTAAAAGTTACACACATACTAGCCCAAACCGGCCACCCAGGGCTATCCCAGACAAAACAGAAAGCGCTAAACTGGTATGTGTACTTAAAGGGGTTGGGTAGCAGAGGGTTATTCAAAAATTCCAATTAGGAAAATATATCTATTTAGTCACCATAACATAACATAACAGAAAAACCTTAATCCTCAACGCCCAAATGAGGGTACACAAACAACAGCTGGCTGGAGGTCCAGCCACCATAACACCTATGCCTCGTCAGCGCCAGGCCCACTCTACTCCACACCTCATTTCTTATTTCCTCACTCCTCCCACAGCACCCTGACCATGTCAGAGCCTGGGTGAACATACAGGTAAGCCAGTGGTTCCCAAACTGGGGGTAAATTACCCCCTGGGGGTAATTTAACCATTTTTGGGGGGTAATGGAGGGGTGACAGAAAAAAAGTTATGAATTCTGAAAATCAAGAAAACAATGCGGTACCCGGTATGAGGATTATTGTTAACTTTGTCTTAGTATGTAAAGTTGTAAAGTAAACCTATTATAAGTAAGTAATAAAGTTAAACCAAATAACAATAAACATCAAAAACTAATATACAGTATTAGAAAAGAAGAAATATATAGCTAAGTGTGTGGAAACCCAAAAGTATTTTGACAAGTATGCTTCAGGACAAAAGTCACTCAGTAGCCCAGATCGACCTGTCCAGTATGCGTCACTCACTTCCTGAGGCTGCCTCTATTTCACACTGTCAGTTTATCTGTGAGCATCAGCCGAGGTAGACATAAGCTGGTATGTATGTGTACTGCCCTGTGCAGTATATAGTTAGTATTTACCCACTGTTACTGTGAATTTGTAGCTATTATTAATTTTATATATAATGTATGTGTGGTTCTTACGTTTTCAATGGTTTTGCTAGGATTAGTAGAGTATGCGAGGCTGTATACGTTCACGTTTAGCCATATATATCAATAATAGCAACATTTTGTGAAAGGGGTAACATGCTTTATGTGTCATGTTAAATTGGGTAACAAGCTGAAAAAGTTTGGGAACCACTGAGGTAAGCCATATGCGAGCCTATGGCTTGAGTTGGATAAACAAAATGAGTGCACAACTACAAACTTATCTTAAAAACACAGCATCTCCGTCGCCAGCCTCTACACACCATGCTAACATCACGTGACTCCCCACGCTTACTCCGCGTACCCAAACATCCTTGGAAAATAAATCATTAACAGAATTTCTTTATAATTACAGTTAGAGTACTTTACAGTACCCCCAAATGCACATTATCAATTATAAAATTATTCTTTACAACTATAATATTCATACTATTATGGCACACTTCTCCACTATATGTACATTACGATGTCATGCAGAACCCTGCATAACACACACACACACACACACACATATACCTAACATACACACACACGCACACACATATATACACCTAACATACACACACACACAAACCATACCACGAGCGGGATTTGAACCCGCGGTCAGAGAGTCTCAAAACTCCAGAACGTCGCGTTAGCCACTGGACCAGCTACGGTCTGGAGCTTTGAGACTCTCTGACCGCGAGTTCAAATCCCACCCGTGGTATGGTTTGTTTGCAATCGTGTCATTACGATTTCGTGAGACACACACACACACACACACACACACAGGACGAAAGGAAGACAATGAAAGAGAGAGTTCAAAAACGAAAGGAGAAATGGGAGGAAATGAAAAAGGAGAGCAGAATAACCCAGGATCAAATGGAAGGACAAGCGCACCCCCCAGAAACACCTGCAGAAGGACTCCAGCCACGACACCCCCAAGGCAACTGACCAATCCAAACCATCCATCACACACCGATCCCTCTGTTTCCACCCCCCGCACCACAGTTACAGTATTAGAACAGAAGTTGAAGGTTTGGTACACAAATGCAGATGGATTAACGAATAAACATGGGGAATGGCAAGAAAGAATCAATGAGAAGTCCCCAGACATCATAGCAGTTACAGAAACAAAACTCATGGAGACAATAACAGATGCAATCTTCCCACCAGGATACCAGATCATGAGGAAAGATAGAAGGGGCAGGGGGGGAGGTGGGGTTGCTCTGCTCGTAAAAAACAGATGGAAATTCGAGAAAATGAAAGGAATAGATGAGACGGGAGAAAGAGACTACATAGCAGGTACACTTCAGTCTGGGGAACACAAAGTGGTCATTGCAGTGATGTATAATCCACCACAGAACTGCAGGAGGCCAAGAGAGGAATATGAAGAGAGCAACAGAGCAATGGTGGACACACTTGCTGAGGTGGCAAGAAGAGCTCACTCCAGCAGAGCAAAGTTGCTGGTTATGGGGGATTTCAACCACAGGGAGATTGACTGGGAAAACCTGGAGCCACATGGGGGTCCCGAAACATGGAGAGCCAGGATGTTGGACGTGGTGCTGGAAAACCTCATGCACCAACATGTTAAGGACACTACCAGAGTGAGAGGGGAGGATGAACCAGCAAGATTGGACCTTCTGTTCACCCTGGGCAGCTCAGACATTGAGGACATCAAGTATGAGAGTCCCCTAGGAGCTAGCGACCACGTGGTTCTGTGCTTTGAATACATAGTAGTGCTGCAAGTGGAGAGAATAACAGGAGTAGAATGGGAAAAGCCTGACTATAAAAGAGGGGACTACATAGGGTTGAATAACTTTCTGCGGGAGGTCCAGTGGGACAGAGAACTGGCAGGAAAGCCAGTAAATGAAATGATGGAATATGTAGCAACAAAATGCAAGGAGGCAGCGGAAAGGTTCATTCCCAAGGGCAACAGTAACAACGGGAAGACCAGAACAAGCCCCTGGTTCACCCGACGGTGTAAGGAGGCAAAAACAAAGTGCAATAGAGAATGGAAAAAGTACAGAAGGCAGAGAACACACGAAAATAGGGAGATCAGTCGCAGAGCCAGGAATGAGTACGCACAGGTAAGGAGGGAGGCCCAGCGACAGTATGAAAATAACATAGCATCGAGAATCAAGACTGACCCGAAACTGTTGTATAGCCACATCAGGAGGAAGACAACAGTCAAAGACCAGGTGATCAGATTAAGGACAGAAGGTGGAGAACTCACAAGAAATGATCAGGAGGTATGTGAGGAGCTGAACAGGAGATTTAAGGAAGTTTTTACAGTAGAGACAGGAAGGGCTGTGGGAAGACAGAACAGAAGGGAACATCGAGAGGGAATATACCAACAAGTGTTGGATGACATACGAACAACTGAGGAGGAGGTGAAGAAGCTCTTAAATGACCTTGACACCTCAAAGGCGATGGGACCGGACAACATCTCCCCATGGGTCCTTAGGGAAGGAGCAGAGATGCTGTGTGTGCCTCTAACCACAATCTTCAACACATCCCTTGAAACTGGGCAACTACCTGAGAAATGGAAGACAGCTAATGTAGTCCCCATATTTAAGAAAGGAAACAGAAACGAGGCACTAAACTACAGACCTGTGTCTCTGACATGTATTGTGTGCAAAGTCATGGAGAAGATTATCAGGAGGAGAGTGGTCGAACACCTGGAAAGGAACAAGATTATAAATGAAAACCAGCATGGGTTCATGGAAGGCAAATCTTGTATCACAAACCTCCTGGAGTTTTATGACAAGGTAACAGAAGTAAGACACGAGAGAGAGGGTTGGGTAGATTGCGTTTTCCTAGACTGCAGGAAGGCCTTTGACACAGTTCCCCACAAGAGATTAGTGCAGAAGCTGGAGGATCAGGCACACGTAAAAGGAAGGGCACTGCAATGGATAAGGGAATACCTGACAGGGAGGCAGCAACGAGTCATGGTACGTGAAGAGGTATCACAGTGGGCGCCTGTTACGAGCGGGGTCCCACAGGGGTCAGTTCTAGGACCAGTGCTATTTTTGATATATGTGAACGACATGATGGAAGGAATAGACTCTGAAGTGTCCCTGTTCGCAGATGACGTGAAGTTGATGAGAAGAATTAAATCGGACGAGGATGAGGCAGGACTGCAAAGAGACCTGGAGAGGCTGGACATGTGGTCCAGTAACTGGCTTCTCGAATTCAATCCAGCCAAATGCAAAGTCATGAAGATTGGGAGGGGCAAAGAAGACCGCAGACAGAGTATAGGCTAGGTGGACAAAGACTACAGACATCACTCAGGGAGAAAGACCTTGGGGTGACCATAACACCGAGCACATCACCAGAGGCACACATCAACCAAATAACAGCTGCAGCATACGGGCGCCTGGCAAACCTGAGAATAGCGTTCCGATACCTTAATAAGGAATCGTTCAAGACACTGTACACTGTGTATGTTAGGCCCATACTGGAGTATGCAGCACCAGTCTGGAACCCACACCTGGTCAAGCACGTCAAGAAGTTAGAGAAAGTACAAAGGTTTGCAACAAGGCTAGTCCCAGAGCTCAAGGGAATGTCGTACGAGGAAAGGTTAAGGGAAATCGGACTGACGACACTGGAGGACAGAAGGGTCAGGGGAGACATGATAACGACATACAAGATACTGCGGGGAATAGACAAGGTGGACAGAGATAGGATGTTCCAGAGAGGGGACACAGGGACAAGGGGTCACAACTGGAAGCTGAAGACTCAGACGAGTCACAGGGACGTTAGGAAGTATTTCTTCAGTCATAGAGTTGTCAGCAAGTGGAATAGCCTAGCAAGTGAAGTAGTGGAGGCAGGAACCATACATAGTTGTAAGAAGAGGTATGACAAAGCTCAGGAAGCAGAGAGAGAGAGGATCCAGTAGCGATCAGTGAAGAGGCGGGGCCAGGAGCTGAGTCTCGACCAATGCAACCACAATTAGGTGAGTACAATTAGGTGAGTACACACACACACACACACACACATACATATATATATATATATATATATATATATATATATATATATATATATATATATATATATATATATATATATATATATATATATATATATATATATATATATATATATATATATATATAAACCTGATACACACACAAGATGTGGGAGATGATGGAAGGAACTTCACATCACAATATAGACATAAAACGTAGATGGTAAATTATATTTTGAGATGTGTCTAGCTACTGTGACTAAAGTGATTCCTGACCTTTAGTCAAGTAACCTTTAAAACTACAATATGTAATAAAGCTGAACTGTGACTGACATGACTTATGTCAACAGACTGAGACTTTCGGTCATCTGTCCGAGGCCTTCCTCTGGCTTACCAGCTCATCCCTAAAAAAAATTATAATTAGTTTATTGTATCTGTCTATTATTTGTACTACTACTACTACTATCATTACTACTACTATTATTATTATTATTATTACTAATATCATTACTACTACTAATATTATCATTACTACTACTACTATTATAATTACTACTACTAATATTATCATTACTACTACTACTATTATAATTACTACTACTAATATTATCATTACTACTACTACTACTATTAACATTACTACTACTACTATTAACATTACTACTACTACTATTAACATTACTACTACTACTATTAACATTACTACTACTACTATTAACATTACTACTACTACTATTAACATTACTACTACTACTATTAACATTACTACTACTACTACTAATGTTATCAGTCTGTCTGGTAATATCCACCAGGAATCACATTGTTTCCCAACAATTTCTACATAAAAATTCTCTCCAAATCTTACACTCACATTCATCATGTTTAGTTAATTGTTTTGTAGAGGAAACTGTCATAACTGGTAACACCTTACTGACAGTCACTGTGGTGTTACATAACTGGTAACACCTTACTGACAGTCACTGTGGTGTTACATAACTGGTAACACCTTACTGACTGTCACTGTGGTGTTACATAACTGGTAACACCTTACTGACAGTCACTGAGGTGTTACATAACTGGTAACACCTTACTGACAGTCACTGTGGTGTTACATAACTGGTAACACCTTACTGACAGTCACTGAGGTGTTACATAACTGGTAACACCTTACTGACAGTCACTGAGGCGTTACATAACTGGTAACACCTTACTGACAGTCACTGAGGTGTTACATAACTGGTAACACCTTACTGACAGTCACTGAGGTGTTACATAACTGGTAACACCTTACTGACAGTCACTGAGGTGTTACATAACTGGTAACACCTTACTGACAGTCACTGAGGCGTTACATAACTGGTAACACCTTACTGACAGTCACTGAGGTGTTACATAACTGGTAACATCTTACTGACAGCCAATGAGGTGTTACATAACTGGTAACACCTTACTGTCAGTCACTGAGGCGTTACATAACTGGTAAAACCTTACTGACAGTCACTGAGGTGTTACATAACTGGTAACACCTTACTGACAGTCACTGAGGTGTTACATAACTGGTAACACCTTACTGACAGTCACTGAGGCGTTACATAACTGGTAACACCTTACTGACAGTCACTGAGGTGTTACATAACTGGTAACACCTTACTGACAGTCACTGAGGTGTTACATAACTGGTAACACCTTACTGTCAGTCACTGAGGCGTTACATAACTGGTAAAACCTTACTGACAGTCACTGAGGTGTTACATAACTGGTAACACCTTACTGACAGTCACTGAGGTGTTACATAACTGATAACACCTTACTGGCAATCGCTCAGGTGTTACGTTACCGTTACCTTACTGAGAATCAGATGTTACATAATTGGTAACACCTTACTGACAGCCACTTTGGTGTTACATAACTGGTAACACCTTATTGACAATCACTCAGGTGTTACATAACTGGTAACACCTTACTGGCAATCAGGTGTTACATAACTGGTAACACCTTACAGACAATCAGGTGTTACAAAACTGGTAACACCTTACTAACAATCACTCAGGTGTTACATTTACAATAATGGTTATCTGAGAATTATTATACTTTTGTTTACTGGCTAAACTTAATCGTTTTTACCTTATTATTTCGTACAGTTTCTATGATAATTAACTACATGTAATTACTTATTCGATAGTAATGTTTTGTGTTACTGACTATTATTGTAATAAATATTGTTAAACATTATAATAGTTATATATGAATGGTAAACAATAGCGACACAATGAAGAATTAGACACATGTGAAAAAACTAGCTATCTTTAATTTGCTGTCTTCACTTTACATAATATATTGTATTGATAAAGTCACTGCTTGACAATACGTCTATAAATTAAAGAATCCAGATGATACACTTTGTCTAATTATTTATAATAGTTGTTGTTCTCTCAACTTTCTTCTGCAGTTCTTAACATTCTTCAGATGCTCTATTTATATGGAAATATTTCTGGATTCTTGTTTTTAATACTTTCTGCAGCACTTCTTTGATTTTATTTGAGTTATGAATCACTATAACTCTTAAGAAAATGTTAATAACTGAAAAAAAATTAAGTTAACAGTTATTCATCAATGGAAGTTTACTACTTTTAATTAGTATGAGCAGAATAATGTTCAGTTATGACTTAAACATCACCTAAACATTAACGTTAAGTATAATTTATAGCATAAACATTAAGATTGAAGAAATATCATTGTGTGCCACACTATTCATGGTATAATTCATGCTAACTTTTAAACATCTCAACACATTACATCACATCATTAATATTTATTACATTTTAACTGACATTCACATATTACAAAACATTAGAGCATAACATAGTATCTTAAACAGAGTCGTACTGGCCAGTGTGCACCAGCAACCATCTAAATTCATTTTGTCAAAGGATCGAATATCTCCAGCTGATAGTTTTTTATTTTCATCCCATAACGTTTATAGTGTGTGTGTGTGTGTGTGTGTGTGTGTGTGTGTGTGTGTGTGTGTGTGTGTGTGTGTGTGTGTGTGTGTGTGTGTGTGTGTGTGTGTGTGTGTGTGTGTGTGTGTGTGTGTGTGTGTGTGTGTGTGTGTGTGTGTGTGTGTGTGTGTGTGTGTGTGTGTGTGTGTGTGTGTGTGTGTGTGTGTGTGTGTGTGTGTGTGTGTGTGTGTGTGTGTGTGTGCGGAGATAATGTCTTATTATAGTTTAGAAGAGGTGAGGGAAGTGAAAATATAAGAAGAGAGAGAAACTTGTTAAATTGTTTAATAATGATTTCTAGCTAAACTTTATCTTCCACAAGATAATTCATAATAATGTCTTCTTTACCTGACCCACAAGTGTCTAAAACTAGTAACTTGTCACAACTTTCACAATGGATTTCTTGAAAAATCCCGAAAACCAACATTCTTCATCAGAATATTGAAATATACAAAGTTCCTGAATTCCCGAACATTTAGGAAGACTGATTTTTTTTTCTGCCTCCAAGTTCTCGAGCTTATTTTGAAAAGACAAACGTAATTTTAACAACCGTGAGGGGGAGTATATATATGAACGGGTACAAATTTGTGTACATATGTGTGTATGTGGCATAGGGGGACGTCTGTGTGTGTGTGTGTGTGTGTGTGTGTGTGTGTGTGTGTGTGTGTGTGTGTGTGTGTGTGTGTGTGTGTGTGTGTGTGTGTGTGTGTGTGTGTGTGTATGTGTGTGTGTGCGAGCTCGCGCCCTCACGCACGTGCATAGTTTTGTGCGTGTATATATATGAGGGTGAATCCGGAAGCTGTGTTTACGGAAATGCGCACATGAACGTAAAATAAGTGAGTGTGTGTAAGTTTGTTGCGGTACAGGTACACTAAAAACAGTTACACAGATTTTTATACACAGTAACATGTGTGTAAATTATGCAGGATAACCACAAAAAAAGTCAGATAAAGCGACTTATTTCTATTGTGTCTCGTCTTGCGAATACATAAGATAAATAACCGAATAAAATTTAAAAGGTCAACACTTATTACAGTTCTCGTGGAGTAGGATAGACAGATCAACACATGAATACTCATCTACACTCAACAAAACGTTCAAAAACACACTTAGCTGCTGATTACGTACAAAAAACTAATATTTAATGTAGATGAATTGTATAATATAAATAGAACTCCCAAATTTTCATTGGGTGGCCAGACCTTGGTGGCCAAACTGGACGGTAGCTTGGTTGCGTCTGGCTGACTTACGGTCTAGACTGTCTTGGTGGATGTAATCACAGGACGCAGTTTTCTGTGTGTCCCCTCCTGTAATTCCACCCACCTGGACAGTCTCTACCGTAGACCAGCTAGACAAGACCTCGTTCTCATCTAGCTAGATCACTGGGGGTGGCTGAGCTGACTTCGAGATACATAACCTGGGGAAGGCTGAGACTGGAAAATATCCTAAGGGAAGTGAGGAAGGGGAGACATCCGGGGGCCCACGAATGGATTCCTGGACACATGAACCTGGGAAAGGCGAGGATACCCTGGGGAAGTGGAGAATGGGGAATATCTGAAGGCGGACAGACAGACTCCTAGACACATGGACCTGGGAAAGACGAGTATACTGGTTGTTGAGGCAAACCTTGAGGAAATGAGTAAGGGAGAATATCTGAGGGGACACAGATGGACTCCTGGATACATGGACCTGGGAAAGACGAGGATACTGGTTGTTGAGGCAGACCTTGGGGAAATGAGGAAGGGAGAATATCTGAGGGGACACAAATGGACTCCTGGATACATGGACCTGGGAAAGGCGAGGATACCCTTGGGAAGTGGGAAAGGGAGAATATCTGAAGGCGGACAGATGGACTCCTGGACACATGGACCTGGGAAAGACGAGGATACTGGTTGTTGAGGCAGACCTTGGGGAAATGAGGAAGGGAGAATATCCGAGGGGACACAAATGGACTCCTGGATACATGGACCTGGGAAAGGCAAGGATACCCTGGGGAAGTGGGAAAGTTAGAATATCTGAAGGCGGGCAGATGGACTCCTGGACACATGGACCTGGGAAAGACGAGGATACTGGTTGTTGAGGCAGACCTTGGGGAAATGAGGAAGGGAGAATATCTGAGGGAACACATGAACCTGGGGAAAACTTAAAAAATACAGTAAGTGGGTGGGTGGACTGTTTACTACTTGTAACTGTTGTGAACTGTACCATGTTCACTTTTGTGAACTGTACCATGTTCACTGTTGTGAACTGTACCATGTTCACTGTTGTGAACTGTACCATGTTCACTGTTGTGAACTGTACCATGTTCACTGTTGTGAACTGTACCATGTTCACTGTTGTGAACTGTACCATGTTCACTGTTGTGAACTGTACCATGTTCATTGTTGTGAACTGTACCATTTTCAGTCAGTCAATCTGCTTGTCAGTGATTAATTTCCAGAACACTTTCAGCGGCGCAGGGGTGCCAGTCCTGATGTGAAAAGACTCGCTTGTAGTAAAGTCGTCCCAGACCACGCACGGCACCCACCGCAATGCACGACTCTGAATTCGCTGCTGTTTCAGGACATTAATCTTTGCAGCAAGAGAAAGAGCAAGAAGTGTCAATGTGATAAGTGGCCGTATGAGAGCCTAGTACATGTGTAGTTTAGTGTGAAGGAGAGAGCCTATGATCTTGTGTAGTCTCCCAAGAGCAGAAATGGCCATGGCTCCTTTAGCGTTTATGTGAGTGTGTAGTCTAAGACTACTAAGTCTAAGGCTTCTAGGACAGTGGTGTCGTGTGTTCGTGGGACGGGTGTTCTTGTCGTCGGGTACGGGTTTCGCTGTTATATTCCGTCCTTCTCCGAGAGTTTCCTTGTCAAATTCCGTAGTTCATGACGTTTTTCTGTCAGATTCCATTGTTCTGGACGGGTTACCCTATCATACACCGACGTTCAGGACAGGTTTCCCTGTCATATTCAATCGCTTTTGAAGGGATTGTCATATTCAGTAGTTCAGGACGGATTTTCCTGTCATAATCCATTGTACTGGACTGGTTTCCCTGTCATATTCTTTAGTTCAGGAGAGATTTCCTTTCCGTCCTTCTGGACGGGTTTCTCTGTCATATTCCATCATTCTAGACAGAGTTCCATGTCATATTCCTTTGCTCTGAATGGATGTGTTTGTCATTTTCCATTGTTTTCGACGTGTTTCCATGTCATATTCCATTGTCCTGGACGTCTTTCCCTGTCATATTCCAACGTTCAAGACAGGTTTACCGGTCATATTCCATCACCATGTACGGTTTCCCTGTCATATTCTGTAGTTCTGGACTGATTTCCCTGTAATATTCCCTCGTTCAGGGCGGGTTACCCTTTCATATTTCCTAGTTCAGAAAGGCTTTCCATCTCATTTTCCATTGTTCTGAACGGTTTTTCCTGTCACATTCCATCGTTCAGGACTGGTTTCCCTGTCATATATGATCGTCCTGTTCAGGTTTCTATGTCATTTTCATTCGTTCTGGACTTGTTTCTTTGTCATACTCTACTACTCTGGACATGTTTGTTTGTTACATTCAATCGTCGGGTACCGGTTTCACAGTCATATTCCGTAGTTCATGACGGGTTTTCCTGTCATATTCCATTGTTCTGGACGGGTTTCCCTTCATATTCCATCGTTTAGTACAGGCTTCAATGTCATTTTACATCATTCTTGACTGGTTTTCCTCTCTTATTCCATCGTTCTGTATAGTTTTCCCTCTCACATTCTCATATTCCATCGTTCTTGAAGGTTTCCTTGCCATATTCATTGTTTTGGACGACTTTCCCTTTCATATTCAATCGTTCTGGACGGGTTTTCCGGTCATATTTCACCGTTCTAGTCGGGTTTCCCCCTGTCATGTTCTATCGTCCTGGACAAGAAATTCTGTCATATTCCGTCGTTTAGAACGGGGTTTCCCTGTCATATTAAATCGTTCCGGACATGATTCCGTCTCATATTCAATTATTAGGCACAAGTTCCCTTGCCATATTCCATCGTTCAGGGCGGGTCTTCCTGTCATATTCTGTTGTTCTGGATGGGCTTGCCTCATATATTCCATTGTTATGGATGGATTTCCTTGTCATATTCCTTCGTCTTTTATGGTTTTTCCCTCTCATATTCCATCGTTCTTGACGGTTTTCCCAGTCATATTCCATCATCCCGTACGGGTTTTCCTGTCATATTCCATTGTTTTGGACATATTTCCCGGTCATATTCCATTGATCAGGACTGATTTCCCCGTCATATTCATTTATTTTGGATGGGTTTCTCTGCCGTGTTCCTTCGTACAGAGTGGGTTTTCCTGTCATATTCCATCGTCACGTACGGTTTTGATGTCGTATTCAACCGCTTTCGACGGGTTTCCCCTGTCATACTCCATCTTTCTGGAGGGGTTTACCTGTCATATTCCATCGCTCTGGATGGGTTTCCGTGTCATATTCCATTGTTATGAACGGGGTTCTCTGTCAAATTCCATCGTTCAAGCCGGGGTTCCCTGTCATTTTCCATTGTACTGGACGGGTTTCTCTGTCATATTCCATCTTTCTGGACGGATTTCTCTGTCAAATTCCATCGTTCTGCCATATTAAATAGCTCTGGATGGGTTTTCCTGTCATATTCCATTGTATTGGACGGGTTTCTCAGTCATATTCCATCGTTCTGAACGAGCTTCCCTGTAAAAATTCATTGTTCTGGACGGGATTCCCTGTCATATTTCATCGTTCGTAATGGTTTTCCTGTCATATTCCATCATTCTGGACGGGTTTCTCTCTCATTTTTCACCGTTCTTAATGTGTTTCAATATCATATTCCATCGTTCAGTACCTGTTTCCGTGTCATATTCCATTGTTCAAGACAGGTTTCCCCTCTCATAATCCTTCGTTCAGGACGGGTTTCTCTGTCATATTCCATCGATGTGAACAGGTTTCCCTGTCATATTCATTCGTCCTGTGCGGGTTTGAATGTCATATTCCATTATTCTGGACGGGTTTCCGTCTCATATTCCATCGTTTTGGACATGACTCCATGTCACATTCCATCGTTCTCGACGGGTTTTCCTAATATTCCTTCGTTCAAGACGGCTTTCCATGTCATATTCCATCATCCTGAACTGGATTCTCTGTCATTTTCCATCGTTTTTGAAGTGTTTCTCTGTCAAATTCCATCATGCTGGACATGTATCCCTGTCACATTCCATCTATCTGGACGTTTTTCCCTGTCATATTCCATTGTTGTTTACGAATTTTCGTCTCATATTCCATCGTTTTGGACGGGTTTCCATGACATATTCCATTGTACTGGGCGGGTTTCCATGTCTCATTCCATCGTCCTGGAGGGGTTTCCCTGAACTATTCCATCGTTCTGGAGGCGGGGTTTCCTCTCATATTCACAGTCACACGGATTTGGCATGTTTCCCTGTCATATTCCTCACTTATCGACGGGTTTCCCTGTCTTATTCCATCGTTCTGGACTAATTTCCCTGTCACTTTCAGTCATTCAGAACGGGTTTCCCTCTCATATTCCATTGTCTTGGTTGAATTTCCATCTCATATTCCAACGTCCTGTACGGTACCCATGTCAAACTACATAATTCTGGACGGGTTTTCCTGTCATATTCCTTTGTTCTGTACGAGTTTCCCTGTCATATTCCATCGTTCTGGATGGGTGTCCTTGTCATATTCCCCCGTTTTGGTCGGGTTTCCCTGTCGTATTCCTCTGTTCGGAACGGATTTCCCTCTCATATTCCTTTTTTCTGGGCGACTTTTCCTGTCATATTTCATTGTTCTCGACGGTTTCCCTTTCAATTCTATCGTTCTGGACGGGTTTTCCAGTCATATTCAATTGTTCTGGACGGGTTACCATCTCACATTCCATCGTTCTGGATGGTTTTCTTTGTAATACTACATCCTTCTGGTCGGGTTTCCATGTCATATTCCTTCGTCCTGAACAGTGTTTCCTGTCATATTAATTCGATTTGGGATGGTTTCTCTCATATTACATTGCTGAGGACATGTTTCCCTGTCATATTCCATCTTACTGTATAGGTTTCCTTGTCATATTCTGCCGCTCTGGAAAGGTTTCCCAGTCATATTCCATCGTTGGGGACGGGTTTCCCTGTCATAATCAGTTGTTTTGGAAAGTTTCCCTGGCATATTCAATTGTACTGTATGGATTTCCCTGCCATATTCCATCGTTCTGGAAAAGATTCCTTGTCATATTCCGTTGCTCAGAACGGGTTTTCCTGTAATTCAGGGTTTCCTTGTCATATTCGATCGCTCTAGAAGAGTTTCTCTCTTACATTCGATTGCGCTGGACATGTTTCCCTGACATATTCCTTCATTAATGACGGATTTCTCTCTCATATTCCGTTGCTCAGGACAGTTTCCCTGTCATATTCAGTCATTCAGGAAGGGTTTCCTTGTCATACTCGATCGGTCTAGACGAGTTTCTCTGTTTCTCTGACATATTCCGTCTTTCAGGACGAGTTTCCCTTTCACATTCGATCGTTCTGCACGGCTTACCCTTTCGTAATCAATCGTTCTGGACGGGTTTCCCTGTCATATTCTACTTTTCTGGACGGCTGTCCCTGTCATATTCCATCGTTTAGGACATATTTCCTTTTCATATTCCATTGTGCTTGACGGGTTTTCTTGCCATAATATTTCGCTCTTGACGGGTTTTCCTTTAATGTTCCATCGTGCTGGAAGGGGTTTCCTGTCATATTTTATTGTCCTTATCGGGTTTTCTTGTCATATTTCATCACCATGGACGGGTTTCCTTGTCATATTCTATCGTTCTACATGTGTTTCCCTCTCATATTTCAAGGCCATAGACGGTTTTTGGCCTGTCATTTTCTGTCGCTGTGGACGGGTTTCCTTCTCAAATTCTATCGCCCTGGCCTTGTATCCCCGTCATATTCCATCGCCTGGACGAATTTCCTTGTCTTTTCAATCCCCCGGGAAGGGATTTCTTTTAGTTTTCCATTGCCCTGGACGGGTATCTGTCATTATCCACCATTATCTGTCATATTGTCATTTTACTTCGCTATTGGTGTATTTCTTCTCTTATGCTCCATAGCCTTGGACGGGTTTTCCAGTCATATTCCATCGCCCTGGACAGGTTTCCTTGCCATTTTCCATAGAGCTTAACTGGTTTCGCCAAATACCAACAGTCCATCGCAATGGACTCTTTTCTTGTCATATTCCGTCACTCTGAATGTTTTTTTTCTCGTATTTCCTCTCGCTGGACAGTTTTCCCTGTCATTTTCTGTCGCCATGGACGGATTTCCCTTTCATATGCCATCGCCCTTGACGGGTTTTCCTCTCATGTTCCCTCGTCGGGGACGGGTTTTCCTTTTATATTCCATCGACTTGGACGGGTTTCCTTGTCATATTAAAACACCATGGATAGGGTTTCCTGTCACATTCCATCATCTGGACGGGTTTTGCTGTCATTTCCTATCCCCCTGGAAATGTTTAGCTGTCATTTTTCATGGCTCTGTAAGGGTTTCTGCCATTTTCCATCAACTTGGAGGGGTTTCCCCCTGTCACTTTCCATCGCCCTGGACGATTTTCCCTGTAATATTCCATTGCCCTGGACTGGCTTTTCTGTCATTTTTCCATCTCCCTGGACGGGTTTCCCCGTCGCTTTCCAGTGCCCTGAACGGGTTACCTTCTCATTTTCGATATCCTTGGACGGGTTTCCCTCTTATTTTCTATTCATCTGGAACTTTATTTTTTGTCATTTTGTATGAAATGGATGGGTTTCCCTGTCATCTCATTTGGACGATTTTCTGTCATATTCCCTCGCTTTGGACGGTTCCCCTGTCATATTTCATCGCCCTAGACTGGTTTCTTTGAAGGGCAAAGTTAAGAAAATTAAAGAAGCAAGAATACTGGACACAGAACACAGTCTTCAGGGACGCAGCCACAAACCTCAAAGAGAAAAATATAGGAGTGATCAGCCTTCGGGAATCTCGATGGAATTATTCTGGACAAGATATGCACGGTGGCCCGTGGCCTGGTGGCCAAAGCTCTCGCTTCACATGGTGAGGTATCAGGGTTCGATTCCCGACGAGGGTGGAAACAGCGGACGTGTTTCCTTACACTAGTTGTCTATGTTCACCCATCAATATAAGATGGGTACCTGAGTGCTAGGCGACTAGCGTGGGTCGCATCCCGGGAAAAAACTGACCTAATTTGCCCGAAATGCTCTACATAACATGCGGATTTCTCTATAGTAGTATGTCATTGATGTCAGCTAGGCTTATATAAGTTATACATGTACTTGTAGAAATAAAGATATTATTATTATTATTATTATTATTATTATTATTATTATTATTATTATTATTATTATTATTATTATTATTATTATTATATGTGATGTCCATTTTTGAGTATGCAGCACCAACATTGAACCCACATCTCTAAGAACATGTTAACAAACTAGAGAAAGTGCAGAGGTATGCAGCGACGCTTATGTGCTACCAGGAGAAGCTAAGAGAATGGAAAAAAAAGACAACAGAAGATCCAGGAGAGACATTAAAACATAGGTTAATAGTTAAGTTAATTTTTAAGTTTGCCCGAAATGCTTTGTATACATAGGAGCTTTTGGCATGTATACCATATATCATGTCCCTCCCTCCCTCCCTCAATTCCTACCTTCCTACCTACCTACAAGAATTACAGCAACACCCCCCATCCTCCTCCGTCCGTACCCACCTCCTCACATCTCTCTCCCTACCTACGTATTTATATGAATAAGAATGATCCTGAAAGCCTCTCCGTACTTCCCTACTTACCTACCTACCTCGCTACCAACCTTCCTACTTACCTACCTACCTCGCTACCAACCTTCCTACTTATAAGAAATACAAAGCACCTCAAGCCTGTGCCCCACCTCCCTCCCAACCCCCCTCTTTTCTTCTCTTGATAAATATCCAATTACAAAAATACCAAAAATACTGGAAGACTCATCTCTGCCTGCCTCCCTACTTCCTTCCCTAAATTCCTACCTTCCTACCTGCAAGAATTGCAACAATACTCCTGTCCTCCACTCTTCGTACCTACCCCCTCCCCCCCTCACCCATCACCCCAGGGGCCACTGACTGCCTGTGTCAACTTTAAATATCACTTGTGGTTATTATTCTTTATGATCTTGTAAATATGTGTAGGTTATTTTATGGTTATAGTCTCAGTGTTTAGTTTTTCAATATGTTAGACAGGTATTTTAAGTTTGGTTTTTATTATAGTAATATTTGTATAGTATGTGAGAAGAAGAAGGAATTCTTCAAGAGAACTTTTAGAATTGTAACTTAAAAATTCTTGGTGGTGCTTTGAACATGTGAGAGAAACAGCAGCAGTAGTAGCAGCAGGAGAGAGTTGGCTTATAATAATAATAATAATAATAATAATAATAATAATAATAATAATAATAATGAAAATGCAAATAAAAATGATAACGAAATAAGAAGAAGAAGAAGAAGTATATTATATGTTATAAATAATATAATATATAATACAATAAACGTGCCTAACGAAGAAATATTAATCTGTCCTGTTCTTCATTAAACTTGTCCGTAGCAACGCAATTTTCTGGTTAATTCCGCCATCAGATTTTTTTTTTTTTAATTGTCCTCATCGCTCACGGGCTGTGTGGACCTGCTGTGCAGGCGCTCCTCAGTTACCTGGCTGCAGTCGTGTGGGGTGGTGCTGTCGCGCCTCTGCTGGTGTACTGCTGTTGTCACAATGGCGGTTAATCTCAGACGCCGGATTAATACTGTCGGCATAGAGCTACTTGGAGGAACGATTACGCCTAGTTCTGCGCAAGTCTTATTACCCAAGATCATCAGGGAGACGTACGGCATACAAGATGGTGAATTGTATGGGGTTGCATTAAATGGAGTCCATAGAATTTTCGTAAAACTGCTTACGGCAACGGTCTATGAATCTTTGGTCACCCGGTTTCAGGACATGAGTCTTACCGTCATACCAGCTGTCTGTGTGAGAATGATTGATGTTTCACGGCATTATACGTGGATCAAGTTACGCAACGTTCCCTTTGAGGCGGATATCAGGAAAGGTTTTGAGAAGTATGGAACCGTTCATTTTGCCCAGCATGGTATGTGGGTGGCAGGCGCCTATGCTGGTCTGCCAGAGGGTACTTTCAACCTCAAAATGACTTTGAGACACCCAATACCGTCCTATGTTTATGTACAAGAATTCAGGACACAGGTCATGGTTATGTATCCAGGGTAACGACATACGTGCCGCCTATGTGGTGAGTATGACCACATAGCAGTGGCTTGTGACCAGCGGAGACGTGTGCCTGGACCTGTGGTGGACGTCGCAGCCCCTGCTTCAAAGGTGGCAGGTGTGGAACAACCATTGGAAGGAGGGCTTGGTGTTTTGTGGAGTGAGATAGTGGATCAGGCACACAGGACTGAAGGATGGTTTGGAGTCCCTCTCCCAGTTGCCTGACCCGGTGTCTCCGCCTGTGGATAGGGAGGAGCAGCAACTACAGGAGGAGGTTATTGATATTGAGGATTAATTGGTAGAGGTTTTGAAGACTTTGTCACCACCGGAGGGGGACTTTACATCTAAGAGAGGTGTTGTGGGAAAGTCGTCGCTTCCAGTATGTCGTGGACGTGATATTTTGGGAAGTGATTGTGTGTTGGAGTCATCCCTAGAATCAATGAACCATTGTCAGGTGGAGGTGGAGGTTCATCGTGAGGCAACACCGGATCAAGATATGTGTAACGTGACTGTCACGAGGAAGAGGGCGGCTACGTCAGATTCTGATGACGTCCTGATGCCAGCGCAAAGGCCTGGGAAACAGACTGAGGTGGAGGGTGAGGGTTGTGGTGTAGGTGGTTGTAGCCATGATAGGAGGCACCAGAAGAAGGGGGGGGGGAAGAGGGTACTCTGAAGGTGTCGAACAGGAATTCAAGCTCTGGAGTTGTAAAGAGTGAGGAGAGGAGGCAGGGGTGGAAAATGTAAGAGGCCTTAGGTGTATGACTGTAAACGTTAATGGTTTATGTAGCAATATGAAGAGAGAATGGTTTCGTACTTTTCTGAATAAATCTAGAGTGGATGTTGTGTTCCTTCAGGAGCATAATTTTAAAGAGGGTAGGGTGTTGGACGTGGCAGGTTTTCGAGTAGTTACCCTGCCATCTCCCCATCTAAAAGGTGGTGTCGGTATTTTAATAAGGGAGGCGAGCCCGTTTGTTTTGCAGAGAAGTGGGGGGGGGGGGGGTTGCGCGTGGATGGGTGGCGGATGGGAAAGCGTGTCTTTTGTGAGTGTGTATGCGCCAGTGGACAATAACATACAGGTAAAGAATGAATTTGTGTGTGAGGATCTTGTGTTTTTCTTACGTGCACTGCCAGAGGTGGTAATAGTTGGTGGGGACTGGAATTGTGTAATCAGGGTGGCTGACGTGGAACCAAAAGGGGCGGGATATATGTCTGTGACTCTTAGGGAATTGTTAAGGGATGTTAGGTTACGTGATGCGTTTGGGGGGGGGGGTGCGTGGGAGACAGTACATACGTTCGTTAGGAGTGGATATGCTGCGAGGCTAGATAGAGTGTACCTTTCTCAGGGAGTGGATGCGCAATCTTTCAGTACTGTTGAGGCTACAATGTCAGATCATAGGGCAGTGGTGCTGGAGGTAGGGTGGAGGGCGCTCGCGGAAATATACAGAAGTTATTGGAAACTAAATATAAGTGTGTTGGGTGAAGGGGAGGGGTTTTCAGTCCTATGGAGAGAACTTAGTGTGGAAGAACAGGGAGTGGACGACATCGTGACATGGTGGGATTGTGTTGCGAAGGAAAGGATTAGAAAGTTTTATGTGAGGGAGGGAAAATGTATTAATACTTTAAAATACGGGCTGGCTAACTATTTAGAGGATAGGTTAAGAGGCTGCTATGAGCAGGGGGTGGTTGGGAATAATTTTCCTATGGATGAAATAGCTGAAATAAAAGGGAGATTGAGGGTGTTACAAAATGAAAGGTTTCAAGCTGTAAGGATGCAGGCAGGGGTGGAAGAAGTGCTTTGGGGCGACAAGCCGTCTGCGTGTGTTTTGCGGCATCAGAAGCAAAGGCAGGAGGTGATGGCCATCCCAAGTTTAGAGGTAACGGAGACGGAAGGGACTTATAGAGCAGGGCAGGCGATAAGAACCACGGAAGGGATGTGTACATATGCGGAGGCATGGTATGAGAAGTACTGGACAAGTGGGGGGGTGGGTGACGTAGCTTTAGACAAAGTGTGTACGTATGCAATTTGTAATTTAGGAAATAGCAACAGACAGGCTTTAGGTGGGATTATTACGGCAGTGGAAACAGAGAATGCGTTAAGGGGAATGGGAAAGCTGCCCCTTGCCCCGAAGGGCAAGGGGCAGCCCACCCTTTGGGAGTACCGAGCCATAACGCTGATGTGTGCAGACTATAAGATTTTCACTAAAATTTTAGGTAATAGGTTCAAATGTGTTGTGGGAAGGGTGGTGTCGAAAACTTAGTTTGAGTTGCCGGGAAGGTCGATGACTGAAGGACGTGGGATACTGCGAAGTTTTGTGGAAGCTAAAGGTGGGGGTGGGGGGGGTTGTTGGCTCTAGATTGGCAGGGAGCTTATGACAGAGTGGAAAGGAGAGCTTTGCAGGTTATACTTAGGAGACAGGGTTACGGGGAGGAAATAGTCGAGTGGGTGAATACGTTGTATAAGGGGCCAAAAATGAGGATACAGATTAATGGGTGTATGAGGAGGGAGATTGCAATGGGTAGAGGCCTTAGACAGGGATGCCCCATGTCCCAAATTTTGTTTGCTTGTTTTCAGGACCCCTTTTATAGAATGGTTGAATGTAGCTTATGTTCTCAAGGTGAGGGATGTGTGGAGGGTGGGAGGGCCTGGCCGGGATTAATTGGATATGTCGACGACACCACTGTTCTCATTCGTGA
The DNA here is from genome assembly GCF_038502225.1 of Cherax quadricarinatus. Taxonomy (NCBI): domain Eukaryota; kingdom Metazoa; phylum Arthropoda; class Malacostraca; order Decapoda; family Parastacidae; genus Cherax; species Cherax quadricarinatus. The sequence goes on along the minus strand of NW_027196175.1, from coordinate 71,673 downwards.
AGGGATGTCAATGGGAGTTTTGGACGAGGTTGTGCAATTGTTTGGAAGTTCCACGGGAATGTAGGTAAATAGTGTGAAGTCAAGGTGCATGGGGTTGGGTACTTGGGTGGGGAGGGGTGGGGGGGAGATGTAAGGTTGTTAAAGAATGGACGGTGTCTTTAAAGATTTGTGGTATTATTTATAGGGATGACATGGTTGCGGCGCGGGTGGAAAACTCGGATAGGTTATTGGAAAGGATCGTGGGGCATCTAGGTGTTTTGAGACCCCATCACCTAACTCTTGTACAGCGAGTGGTAGTCGTAAACATTTTATTGTATAGTAAGGTTTGGCATATTGCAGCTGTGTTCCCAATTACAGGGACAGCGATTGCGGGGATCCTAAGACGGGTGTACAAATTTTTGTGGGGTTCACGTTGTGATTGGTTAAGGAGAGAAGTTGTAATGTTACCTGTACGTCAGGGTGGGTTGGGGTTGATGGATTTGAGACGGAGGGCTAAATGTGTGTTTCTTAAATGGGAAGTTTTGCGTGAGGGTGTGAACGCGGGACAGTTGGGAAGGATACATGATAGGCTTGGTATGTGGTATAGAAGAATGGAATTGCGGGAATGAGAAATCGTTTTGAGGGCCGTGATGTTGGTTAAGGAACTGAGAAATGTTCGAATAAGGGTTTAGTGTAGGTCGCTTGTAGGTAGGTGCGTTGTCCCAGTTGAGGGCTTGTTCCCCATGTATACGTGGAAGAGCATTTGGTATAGATTTAGTAAGATGAAGTTAAACCCTAGAGCGCGTGAGGTGATGTTTCGTTTTCTGCATGGTATTCTTCCGTCAGGAGTGATATTACGATACAGAAAGGTTGTAGAGGGTGGGGGGTGTGGTATCTGTGGAGGGGACGAGACTGCGTTTCACGTAGTTTATTTTTGTGAAGGTTTAGAGATGGTCAGCTGCTGGTTGAGTAGGGTGATACAGAGGGTGGGAGACCGTTATTGCATGAATGTTAGGTGTCATCGAAGGTTTTTGTTTATGTATTTTTGGACGCATATTTTGGTCTTATTGACACATTTCTTGAGTAATTTTCTTTTTTTTCGAGTCATGGCGTGTTATTTATTTGTGGTTTTATGTATGACATGTGATAGGTGTTGTAGTTTTGTGATATATCTCATACTGCTTTGTGTCATGCAGATCTGCGCATCTGTTTTATGTATTTTTGTAACATTTTCCTTTCTGTATAGGTTTTTTATTGTTATAAGTTTTTGTCATATGCTAAGCATTATGTAAAACCTTTATATATGATAGTTTCTTTTCATTTCACGTTTATATAATCGGTTATAAACCTGGTATTGTGTTGCTGTTAAGTGTAGTCTCTTGATGTAAGTTTTGACTAGATTACAAAAGGTTGCTGTAAATTAGTAATGAATTAAAATTACAAGAACTGTTTGATTATAACATGTATATTGAACATTAAAATGGTATAAAATACCGACAGGTTGTTAGGTAAGACACATATGCAACAGAAAGGTATCTTTATTTCGAAACGTTTCCCCTGCACAGTGGGCTTCTTAAGTCGAGTACAGAAAAGTTGATAGAGCAGAAGATACTTGAAGACGATGTAATCAGTCCATCACCCTTAAAGTTTTGAGGTGGTCAGTCCCTCAGTCTGGATAAGAGCATTGTTCCATAGTATGGAACAATGCTCTACTGTGTAGGCGAAACGTTTCGAAATAAAGATACCTAACTGTTGCATATGTGTCTTACCTAACAACATGTATATTGATGGGGTTGTTTTCACTGTGATGGTCTACATGAAGGTTGTAGCCGTGTGGTACACAGATATATCTAGAGAGTGTTAAGACGCATTCTTTTTGTGTCGGATTTAGTATAGGGGTTTATTGTAACAGTAATGAGTTTCAGGTTTTGTGATCACAGATTTTTTTTATGTTTATTTATATATGTAATGCTGTATTGACTGACGTTCTTCAATAGAACATTTGAGGCAGTTGACAGTGATAAGGAATATGATATTGTTTATTTGGATTTTAGTAAAGCGTTCGACAGAGTACCTCACAAGAGACTTAAGAAAAGTGGCAGCTCATGGTATAGGAGGTAAAGTTCTAGCATGGATTGAGGCATGGCTTACCAATAGAAAGCAGAGAGTTACCATTAATGGAGTGAAATCTGAATGGGGATTAGTCACTAGTGGCGTTCCACAAGGATCAGTTTTAGGCCCTCTCTTGTTCATAATTTACATTAATGACCTTGATGAAGGGATTACTAGTGACATGAGTAAGTTCGCTGATGATACAAAGATAGGCCGTATAATTCACTCTGAGGAGGATATCAATGAACTCCAGGACGATTTGAACAAATTAATGTCTTGGTCTGAAAAATGGCAGATGAAGTTCAATGTGGATAAGTGTAAGGTACTTGCCCTTGGTAATGAAAATAACCCTCGAAGCTATAATCTAGGTGAAGTAGAGCTTGATCATACAGAATGTGAAAAAGACTTGGGAGTCATGGTAAGCAGAAATCTAAAGCCAAGACAGCAGTGCCTTAGTGTGCGCAACAAGGCCTACAGATTACTTGAATTTATCTCAAGAAGTATAAGTAACAGAAGTCCAAAAGTTATTTTACAGCTCTATACATCACTAGTGAGGCCTCATTTAGATTATGCTGCTCAGTTTTGGTCCCCTTACTACAGGATGGACATAGACTCATTAGAGAACATACAGAGAAGAATGACTAAAATGATTTACTGTGTAAGGAACCTCCCGTATGAAGATAGACTTAAAGCCTTAAATCTCCACTCTCTGGAGAGGCGTAGAATGAGGGGAGATATCATTGAAGTGTATAAGTGGATGACGGGCATAAACAAGGGAGACATTAATAAAGTACTGAGAGTGTCGAACCAGGTAAGAACCAGGAATAATGGATTTAAGTTGGATAAATTTAGATTTAGAAAGGACATAGGTAAGTACTGGTTTTCTAACAGAGTTGTAGATGCGTGGAACAGTCTTCCCAGTGGGGTGATAGAGGCTAGGACCTTGGGTAGCTTTAAGAAGAGACTGGACAAATATATGAGTGGGAGGGGCTGGGTTTGATTGGTGTCATGGGGTACGGGAGTTATTTCTTGAGTAGCTTTAGGTAGATGTCGTTTTGATAAGGACCTGCCTCGTATGGGCCAGTAGGTCTTCTGCAGTGTTCCTACATTCTTATGTTCTTATGTTCTTATTCTTGATGATCTTGTAAATATGTGTAGGTTATTTTGTAGTTATAGTCTCAGTGTTTAGTTTTTCAACATGTGGATTTTATTATAGTAATATTTGTATAGTAGGCGAGAGGAAGGAATTCTTCAAGAGAACTTTCAGAATTGTAACTTAAAAACTCTTGGTGGTATCAACACCATGCCTAACCCTTCTAGGGTAGGTAGGTGCCTGAGCCAGAGCTTACAGCTCACAAGACTGTCATTCCCATTAGCCCCCTTGGGGCGGGGATGGCAGACCAGAGAGGCCTAGCTTGTGGCTAGGCCTGGGGACAGTTGGTCCCAAAGATGAGGAGGTACTTGTGCCTCCTCCCATGGGAGACTTAGGTCTCAGACACTCCCTAAAGAGGGAGCCAAGGCCGGGTCACCACTTGGAAAAGTCCCGGGCCGGGAGAATACCGGCGAATCTTTAATAATTCTTGGTGGTGCTTTGAACAGGTGAGAGAAACAGCAGCAGTAGTAGCAACAGGAGAGAGTTGGCTTATTATAATAACAATAATAATAATAATAATAATGAAAATGCTAATCAAAATAATGATAACGAAATCAGAAGAAGAAGAAGAAGAAGAAGAAGAAGAAGAAGAAGAAGAAGAAGGAGAAGAAGTAGAAGACTATATTAATAAATAATATAATGTATAATACCATAAACGTGACTAACGAAGAAACATTAATTTGTCCTGTTCTTCGTTAAACTTGTCCGTAACAACACAATTTTCTGGTTAATTCCGCCATCGGATTTTTTTTTAACCTTACGTTGTTTTGGAAGCCGTGATGAAGTTGTCTTACCAGAAGAAACTCTCCTCCCAGACCAAGTGAAGACTGATGGAGATTGAGGGAGATGGTGGAAGGTCATTGGGATGGAGGGGGTTGTTGGAGGAGAAGCAAGACTGGCAAATATTGAGGCTGACTTGTCAGAGAGTATAGAAGGTAAAAAGAGTGAAGAGGAGTAAGGTAAATTAAAGGGATGGAATGCTAGGAGGAGGAGAAGGGATAGAGTCGGTAAGATCCTGAAGCTGAAAAAAAGGAACACACATAAGGAAGAGAAACAAGGAAGAGAAACAAGGAAGAGAAACAAGGAAGAGAAACAAGGAAGAGAAACAAGGAAGAGAAACAAGGAAGAGAAACAAGAAAGAAAAACAAGGAAGAGAAACAAGGAACAGAAACAAGGAACAGAAACAAGGAACAGAAACAAGGAAGAGAAACAAGGAACAGAAACAAGGAAGAAAAACAAGGAAGAGAAACAAGGAAGAGAAACAAGGAAGAGAAACAAGGAAGAGAAACAAGGAAGAGAAACAAGGAAGAGAAACAAGGAAGAGAAGCAAGGAACAGAAACAAGGAAGAGAAACAAGGAAGAGAAACAAGGAACAGAAACAAGGAAGAAAAACAAGGAACAGAAACAAGGAAGAGAAACAAGGAAGAGAAACAAGGAAGAGAAACAAGGAAGAGAAATAAGGAAGAGAAACAAGGAACAGAAACAAGGAAGAGAAACAAGGAAGAGAAACAAGGAAGAGAAACAAGGAACAGAAACAAGGAAGAAAAACAAGGAAGAGAAACAAGGAAGAGAAACAAGGAAGAGAAACAAGGAAGAGAAACAAGGAAGAGAAACAAGGAAGAGAAACAAGGAAGAGAAGCAAGGAACAGAAACAAGGAACAAAAACTAGGAAGAGAAACAAGGAAGAGAAACAAGGAAGAGAAACAAGGAAGAGAAGCAAGGAAGAGAAACAAGGAAGAGAAACAAGGAAGAGAAACAAGGAAGAGAAACAAGGAAGAAAAACAAAGAAGAGAAACAAGGAACAGAAACAAGGAAGAGAAACAAGGAAGAGAAACAAGGAAGAGAAACAAGGAAGAGAAACAAGGTAGATAAACAAGGAAGAGAAGCAAGGAAGATAAACAAGGAAGAGAAACAAGGAAGAGAAACAAGGAAGAGAAACAAGGATGATAAACAAGGAAGAGAAACAAGAAAGAGAATCAAGGAAGAGAAACAAGGAACAGAAACAAGGAACAGAAACAAGGAACAGAAACAAGAAACAGAAACAAGGAAGAGAAACAAGGAACAGAAACAAGGAAGAGAAACAATGAACAGAAACAAGGAACAGAAACAAGGAACAGAAACAAGAAACAGAAACACGGAACAGAAACAAGGAAAAGAAACAAGGAACAGAAACAAGAAACAGAAACAAGGAACAGAAACAAGGAAGAGAAACAAGGAAGAGAAACAAGGAACAGAAACAAGAAACAGAAACAAGGAACAGAAACATGGAAGAGAAACGAGGAACAGAAACATGGAAGAGAAACAAGGAACAGAAACAAGGAAGAGAAGAGAAACAAGAAAGAGAAATAAGGAACAGATACAGGGAAGAGAAATAAGGAACAGATACAGGGAAGAGAAATAAGGAACAGATACAGGGAAGAGAAATAAGGAACAGATACAGGGAAGAGAAATAAGGAACAGATACAGGGAACAGAAACAAGAAACAGATACAGGGAACAGAAACAAGAAACAGATACAGGGAGCAGAAACAAAAAACAGATACAGGGAACAGATACAGGGAACAGAAACAAGAAACAGATAGAGGGAATAGAAACAAGGAACAGATACAGGGAACAGAAACAACGAACACAAACAAGGCACAGAAACAAAGAGCAGAAACAACTAGCAGAAATATTACGCAGAAACATGAAACAGTAACAAGGCACAGAAACAAAGAACAGTAACAAAGAACAGTAACAAAGAATAGAAACAAAGAACAGAAACAAGGAACAGATACAGGGAAGAGAAACAAGGAAGACACAAAGATTAAACACAAGAAGCATACACAGAGAACAGACAGAAATTAACACACATCAGACTTAACACAGACTCAATAAACAGACATAAGATATCAACACACACACAAGCTTGTTATATCACAGTCACCAGCTGATCTTTGATTTAAATCACCAAGTTCACTACACATGCTTTTTACAAATGAAGATTTTTACATAATTAAAGAGTAACAACTCTACAGAGAATATTTAAGTTCATATATAATTCCGTATATATGTTTAGCTACTACTACTACTAATTACCCTTGTGTGTGGGTAATTACAGGACTGTTGGCACACAGCCTTAATGAGGACCAGTGGGAAACGGGACCGACAGAATTACAGACATGTTAAGTATTACATATATATATATATATATATATATATATATATATATATATATATATATATATATATATATATATATATATATATATATATATATGCAAGGAATTCGCGAGAGCAGGCGAAATATACACAAACACTGATCTCTGGCTGAAGGAGACTCGAACCTACGAATCTTAGGACAAGGTACGCAGTGCTTTACCAATCTACCCACACTGGACAATACCTTTGCGTGTAGCATGCGCTACACGTGTGATCCAAGGCAGCCAGCTTTCAGGGAGAAGGCTTACAGCTTTTCATCTCATTCCCTGCATGCATCAGCCTTACTAGAGATTTCGCCTGCTCTCGCGAATTCCTTGCATTGTTCAAATCTCTAGTAAGGCTGATGCATGCAGGGGATGAGATGAAAAGCTGTAAGCCTTCTCCCTGAAAGCTGGCTGCCTTGGATCACACGTGTAGCGCATGCTACACGCCAAGGTATTGTCCAGTGTGGGTAGATTGGTAAAGCACTGCGTACCTTTTCCTAAGGTTCGTAGGTTCGAGTCTCCTTCAGCCAGAGATCAGTGTTTGTATATATATATATATATATATATATATATATATATATATATATATATATATATATATAGAGCCGAATAGGTAAAACTTGCGATTTTGGCTTAAAAAGCAATTCTCTTCTTCCGAATAAGTATGTAATATCATTCTGAACCTAATGAAGAAAATATATTTCATTGTGTTTGTCTTTTTATTAAATTATTGTAAACTTACCTAAAATATATTTAGTTTGATTAGGCTAAATTAAATTGCGCTTGTTATAATAAGGTTAGGTAGGTATCCGTCTCCCACCAAAGCAAGATGACCTGAAAAATATAGACACTTTCATCGGCAATCTCCACATCACTGTCTTGTCAGAGGTGTGTCTACACTACAGTTATGAAACTTTAACATATCAACACCTCTCCTTCAGAGCGCAGGCACTGTACTAAGTACAGGACTCAAGTCTGGCTTGCTGGTTTCCCTAAATCCTTTAAATGCTGCCCTCAAGGGAGATTCCTTGACGCTGGTGAGGGGCTCTTGATCTAGGGAATTGGATCTGTGCTCTGTTGCTGTATACTCCTACCGGTTTAGCGCTCCCCGTGATAATAATAATTTCATAAATGTTATTTGCTCACACTCTAATAGCACGTCAAATCATAAAAGCCATTTCCCTCCACTCGCTCCTATCTATCATGGTCACGCGTGCGTGAGCATGATAGGAGTATGCAAAACCTCCTTTACCCCCTCCCTCCAACTTAACGCAGGCCGAACCCTACCCCGCCTTCCCTCCACTACAGATTTATACATTCTCCAAGCCATTCTAATTCTTTTCGTCCTATCTAAATGTCTTAATCACCTCAACAGCCCTTTTTCTGCCCACTGGATAAAACTTTTAAAAACCCCACACATCCTCCTTATTTCCAAACCACGAATTTTATATTCACACTACATTGCTTGCAGACACCTCATCTCCACTACCTCCAGCCTTCTCAGTGTTGTAACATTCACCACACATGCTTCACACCAATATAAAAGTGACGGTATAACTATACTCTTATACATTTCCTTCTTCGCTTCCACAGACCCATCAGTGCACCACTCACCTTTTCCCCCCCTCATCAATTCTATGATTCATCGCGTCTTTCATAGACGCATCTGCTAACAAGTCTACTCCCAAATATTTGAATACTTTCACTTACTCCATACTCCTTCCCTCCAACCTAATATCCAATCGTTAATTAACTAAATTTTTTGTCATCCTCATCACTTTCTCTTTCCTATGTTCACTTTTAATTTCCTTCTTTTACATACCCTACCAAACTCATCCACTAACCTCTGTGACTTCTCTTCAGAATCTCCCAAAAGCAAGAGCAACTGTGATAACTCCCACAACTTTTGCAACACCTAAGCATTCACCTCTCTTACAACCCCATGGTGACATCACACATCCCAATCTAAATCCTAATTTTATTGGGAAATAATCTCCCTCTCTGCTACATACTCTTGTCTGAGCCTCACTATTCTTGTGAAGTATCCTCAATGCTTTCAGTAACCTACTTCCTATTCCATACATTTGCAACATCTGCCATATTGCCTCCTATCCACCCTATCATACGCCTTTCCAAATCCATTAATGCAACAAAAACGTCTTTTCAATTATCTATGTACTGTTCACCTTCATGTTTCACAGTAAACTCTTGGTCTACACACCCTCTACCCTTCGTAAAGCCTCCTTGGTCTTCTGCTATCCTGCCCACTCTTAATTCTTTCAGTAATAACTCTACCAAACATTTTACCAGGTATACTCAACAGGCTTATTCTGCTATAGTTTTTACACTCTATTTTGTCCCCTTTACCTTTATACAAAGAAATTATGCATGCTTTCTCTAAATCCATATTTACCTTACCCTCTTCCATACATTTACTAAATAAAATCAGCAACCACTCCAAAACTATATCCCCACCTCATTTTAACAATTCTGTCTTCATTCCATCAATCCCAACTGCTTTACCCCCTTACATTTTACTGTGTGTGTGTGTGTGTGCGTGTGTGTGTGTGTGTGTGTGTGTGTGTGTGTGTGTGTGTGTGTGTGTGTGTGTGTGTTTAGTCACCTATTTGTACTCACCAATTTGTGATTGCAGAGGTTGATCCATAGATCCTGACCCCGCCTCTTCACTGGTCGCTACTAGGTCCTCTCTCTCCCTGCTCCATGAAATTTACCATACCTCGTCTTAAAACTATGTATGGATCCTGCCTCCACTATGTTGCTTGCCAGACTATTCCATTTCCTGACAACTCTATGACAAAGGATATACTTCCAAACATCCCTTTGACTCATCTGATTCTTCAATTTCTAACTGTGACCCTTTGTTTCTGTGTCTCATCCCTGAACATCCTGTCTCTGACCACGTCGTCATTTCCTCGCAGTATTTTGTTACTGAGGTGTCGGAATGCTATTCTTAGCTTTGCCAGGCACCCATATGCTGCAGCAGTTATCTGGTTGATGTGCACGTCAAGAGATGTGCTCAGTGTTATACTCACCTGAAGATCCTTTTCCCTGAATGAGGTTCACAGTCTTTGGCCACCTAGCCTGCACTCTGTCCGCGGTTTTCGTTTCCCTTAGTCGATTTTCATTACTTTGCATTTGGTGGAGTTAAATTCCAAGAGCCAACTGATGGACCTGACTGATCTTCATCCTATTTAATTATCATTAACTTCACATCATCTGCAAAGAGGGACACTTCTGAGCCTATCCCTCTCGTCATGTCGTTCACATATATCAAAAATAGCACTGGTATGCGGACTAACCCCGTGTGGAACCCCGGTCCTCACAGGCGCCCACTCTGATACCTCGTCATGTACCATGACTCCTCGTTGCCTCCCTGTCAGGAATTCTCTGATGCATTGCAGTGCCTGTCCTGTTATGCGTGCCTGATCCTCTAGCTTTTGCTCTAATGACTAATCTCTTGTGAGGAGCTGTGTGGAAGACCTTGCAGTCCAGGAAAATGCAATCTACCCATCCCTCTCTCTCGTGTCTTACTTTCGTTACCATGTCATAATACACCAGTAGGTTTGTGAAACTCTCTTCCTTCCTTAAAACCATGCTGGTTGTCATTTATAAGCTTGTTCGATTCTAGGTACTCCACCACTCCCCCCTTGACAATCTTCTCCATGACTTTGCATACTGTACACATCAGTTTAATGCTTCATGCCTGCCTCCTTTCTTGAAAACTGGGACTACATTTGCCGTCTTCCATACCTCAGGTAGTTGCCCAGTTTCAGTTGATGTGTTGATTGTTGTTAGTGGCACACACATCATCTATGCTCCTTCTCTAAGCACCCACCTTGAGATGTTGTCCGGTCCCACCATCTTTGAGGTATTAAGTTCACATAGCATCTTCAACTCAAGTGCTGGATGAAATACACACAACTCCTCGGTTGTGTGTATTTCATCCAGCACTTCTTGATGTATCCCTTGTTGATGCATTCCCCTATTCTGACCCAGAGTCCTTCCTGTCTCCACTGTGAATACTTCTTTAAATCTCATGTTGAGCTCCTCACATACTTCTTGGTCGTTCCTTGTGAACTCCCCACCATTCATCCTCAACCTGATTACCTGGTCCTTGACTGTTGTTTTCCTCCTGATGAGGCTATACAACAGCTTTGGGTGAGACCTGACTTTTGATGCTTGTTTTTAGCTCTTCAACTAATCTCTTTATTTTACTAGGCCCTTTGTCTTCCGTACTTTTTCCATTCTCCTGCGCACCTGTTTTTTGTGTCCGTACACTTTTGGGTGAACTAAGGGTTCGTTCTGATCTTCCTATTATTTTTGTTGCCCTTAGGAACAAACCTCTCCTCTGCCTCCGTGCATTTTGTTGTCATGTATTCCATCATTTCGTTTACTGATTTTCCTACCAATTCTCTTTCTACACTGAACCTCTTGCACTAAGTTCCTCATGCCTGAGTAGTCCCCCCTCTTGCAGTTTGACTTCTCCCATCCTACTCCTGCTACCTTCTCCACTTGTAACTCTACGTATTCAAAGTTCTGAACCACTTGATCACTAACTCCAAGGGGCTTTTCGTATGTGATGGTCTTAATGTGGGAAGTGCTAAAGGTGAATACGATTTCCAGTCGTGCTGGTTCATCCTCACCTCTGTCTCTGGTGGTGTCGCTAACATGTTGAAACATGAGGTTTCCCAGTATCACATGCATCATTTTGGCTCTCCATGTTTTGGGACCCCCATGTGGCCCCAGGTTTTCCAAGTCAATCTCCTTGTGGTTGAAATCACCCATAACTAGTTACTTTGCTGTCCACCACTGCTCTCTTCTCTTCATATTCTTCTCTTGGCCTCCTGCAGTTCTGTGATGGGTTGTACATCACTGCATTTACCACCTTTGGGACTCCAGACTGAATTGTTCTTACTCATTCCTTCCATTTCCTCAAATCCCAGTTTTTAATGAGCAGTGCAACTCCTCCCCTCCCCCCCCCTGCTCCCTCTATCTTTCCTCAGGATTTGATACCCAGGTGGAAAGATTGCATTTATCCTCCCGGTGAGTTTTGTTTCTCTAAGTTCTATGATGACTGGGGATGCCTCCTTGATTCTTCCATGCCACTCCTCACATTTATCTGTTATTCCATCTGCGTTTGTATACCAAACCTTCTTCTTTTCTAAAACTGTGGTCTGGGGGTTAAGCTGTGGCTGGGGAAGCAGGAGACCTGTGATGACAGGGGTGGAAGCAGTGGGTAAGGCATATGGGTTTTGGGTTAGATTATTTGGTTGCATTGGTGTGTGTGTGGAACCAGCCTTCTTGCAAACCTTTGCACTTTCTCTAATTTCATGACATGCTTGACCAGGTGTGGGTTCCAAACTGGCGCTGTGTACTCCATTATGAGTCTGACGTACACAGTGTATAGAGTCTTGAACGATTCCTTACTGAGGTATTGGAGCAATATTCTCAGGTTTGCTAGGCGCCCATATGCCGCAGCAGTTATTTGGTTAATGTGGGCTTCCAGCCACGTGCTCGGTGTTATACTCATCCCCCAGATCTCTTCCCTTGAGCGAGGTTTGCAGTCTTTGGCCGCCTAGCCTATACTCTGTCTGCAGTTTTCTTTGCCATTCCCCGATTTTCTTGACTTTGCATTTGGCAGGGTTTAATTCTAGGAGCCAGTTGCTGGACCACGCACCCAGCCTGTCCAAGTCTTTTTGTAGACCTGACTGGTCTGTATCTAATTTAATTCTCCTCATTAACTTCACATCTGCAAATAAGGACACTTCTGAATCTATCCCTACTGTCATGTCATTCACATATACCAAGAATAGCACTGGTCCTAGGACTGACCCCCGTGGGACTCATCACAGGCGCACACTGTGATACCTCATCATGTACCATGACTTGCTGTTGCCTCCCTGTCAGGTATTCCCTGATGCATTACAGTACCCTTCCTGTTATACATGCCTGATCCCCTAGCTTCTGCACTAATCTCTCGTGAGGAACTGTGTCGAAGGCCTTCTTACACTTCAAGAAAATGCAATCGACTCACCCCTCCCTCTCATGTTTTACTTCAGTTACCTTGTTATAAAGTTATAAAACTCCGGTATGTATGTGACACAGGATTTACCTTCCATGAATCCGTGCTGGCTGTCGTTTATAACCTTGTTCCATTCCAGGTGCTCCACCACTCTCCTCCTGATAATCTCTATGACTTTGCATACTATACACGTCAGTGACACTGGTCTATAGTTTAGTGCTTTGTTTCTGTCTCCTTTCTTCAAGATGGGGTGCGCATATGTCGTCTTCCATACATCAGGTAGTTGCACAGTTTCAAGGGATGTGTTGAAGATTGTGGTTAGTGGCATGCACGGTCTCTGCTTCCTCTCTAAGGACCCACAGATAAATGTTGTCTGGTCCCACTGCCTTTGAGGTATCAAGGTCACTTAGAAGCTTCTTCACCTCCTCTTCGGTTCTGTGTACTTCATGCAATACTTGCTGGTATATCCCTTGTTGGTGTACCCCTCTGTTTTGTCTTTCCAGTGTCCCTTCTGCCTCCACTGTAAATACTTTCTGAAATCTCGTGTTGAGCTCCTCACATTTTCTTGGTCGTTTCTTGTGAGCTCCCCACCTTCTTTGTTCAACCTCATTACCTGGTCCTTGACTGTTGTCTTCCTCCTGATGTGGCTGTAGAACAGTTTCGGGCCAGACATGAATTTCGATGCTATACCATTTTCGTACTGCCGCTGGGTCCCTCTCCTTATCTGTACATACTCGTTTCTGGCTCTTAGACTAATCTCTTTATTTTCCTGGACCCTTTGCCTTCTGTACTTTTTCCATTCTCTAGCATACTTCGTTCTTGCCTCCCTACACCTTCAGGTAAACCAAGGGCCAGGGCCTATAGGGGGTTGCTGTGGGAGTGGGGTCTATGGTGTGTGGGGTGGGGGCAAAGGGCCTGTGGGGGGTTGGAGTGGGGGGTTGGAGTGAGGGGATGGGGCAGAGGGCCTATGTGGGATTCAGTGGGGGTGGGGATTGCAGTGAGGGGGGTGGAGGTAGAGGGTATAGTGTGTGGGTTACTGTGGGGGTGGAGTTTGTGGTGAGGGGGATGGGGGCATAGGGTACAGTGTGTGGGCTACTGTGTGTTACTGTGGGGGTGGAGTTTGTGGTGAAGGAGATTGGAGCAGAGGGTACAGTGTGTGGGTTTTGGATTAGGTTGTTTGATTGCATTGGAGTTGCCGTGGTTGGGTTCCTTCTGTGGGTGGTACTGAAGTAGGTTGTGTTTGTTGTTCTACCTGGGTCTAGTTTCTCCTGCTGCCCTCCTTCCTTGCCTCCCATTCTGCCTTGCGACATTGTACCCTCACTTTCAGTATCACCCTTTCTGGTACTCCAGTTTGTCCCTTAGACACGCTTTCTCCTGCAGAATCTGTTTTCGAGCCGATTCTGCCTTGAAAATCACTTTGACTGGATATTTTTTTTCCTCTCGCAAACTTTCAGCTGGGTCGTGTCGTCCTCTCCTATAGCTTTCATGATGCTTTCAATCATTTTTCCTTTCCTCCTGTTTTCTTGCTTTGTAAGTTTCCACTTCTGCTTCTTGGAGCTCATAGACAAAAAAATGCCCTCTCCCTTTCGTCCTCCCACTGTGCTTCCCTGAGCATCCTCTGAGATGAACTAGTTCCTGCCATTGATGCATCTGTTCCTGTCTCTTCCCTAACTGATGTCCCTGTGCTTACCTGTTCTTGGACATGCATTTGTTTGATACAGTCATTGTGTATAGCTTAGCTCCCTCATTGACTTTGCTTCCCTCTTGTGTTCCTGCTGTTCTCCCTGTCTTTTCCTGGGCCCCACTTGGGTGTGGTAGAGTTATCACATATGGTGTAGCCCCTTTGCACCCCGCAGTCCTTTCATCTGTGGCTGATGTAGCAGTTCTTAATGTCGTGGCTGTACTGTCCTTTGGATCTTTAGGCTGTTTCAGACTTTTTAGTTCTTCTACTAAGTCCTGTATCTTAGCTTCTGCTGCTATGACTTGTAACTCCCATTTCCTGCTCTCCTCAGCTATTTTCTCTTCCATTTTCTTGCCGAGCTCTTCCAGCCTCCTCCCCCACTCCTCTTCCCTTCTCGTGAGCTCTACGTCCTGATGTTTTTGCCATAACTAAGACGTGGTTTAATATGAAAAATAGGGACATGCCTGCTGAATGTCACATTCAGGGTTTTAAATTGTTCCAAGTAGACAGAAGTATTGGGAAGAGAGATGGGGTGGCACTCCATGTCCGTGATCGTTTAAATTGTTGCATAAAAATGGGTATAAAGTCTGGGCATGAAAAATTGATTTTAGGAGTGATATACAGTCCCCCAAACTTGGATAGAGACCAAGGAAGACTACTGAGGGAGGAAATTGTTAGGACCACAAGGCACGATAATGTTGTAATTCTAGGGGACTTTAGGCAGATTGATTGGAATTTTTTGACAGGGAATTTAAAATCTAACGGCTTTTTAGAAGTAGTTCAGGATTGTTTTTTGAAGCAGTTTGTGACAGAACCTACAAGGGGAAATAACCTGCTTGACTTGGTTCTGTCAACCACAAATAAATTACCTCTAGCATTGAATGGAAGTATGATAGTAAGGATAACTCAGTAATGGTCCCAGATTTTCGCTCAGCAAATTACAATGAGCTTACAGAACAACTATCATCTGTTGACTGGAGTAACGAAGAGAACTATTAATATGACAGTTTTCTAAAGAGGTGAGGATCTTCTTATGAATCAGTATATTGATATTAAGAGGGACGTTAAAAGGGGGATAAGAAAAGCTAAACGGGACTACGAAATTAAAGTTGCTAGGGATTCGAACACTAACCCAAAAAAGTTTTTTCCAGGTTTGTAAGACAAAAGTTAGAGACAAGATAGATCTCCTTAAAAATAAATATGGGTTTCTTACTGACAAAGAGAATGAAATGTGAATATAACATAAGAATGGAGTAACAATGCAGAAGGCCTACTGTGCTTGAGCAGCATACGTTGCAACATTGCAGAACCCTTTCTCCTTCGGGAGCCTGAGACGGGTTATCGCAAGATTAAGACCCGTGCCAGGATTCCAGTCTTGGTGAACGTTATTCATTTTGTTAGTGTGACTTTGTAAATGGTCAAAGTCGGTCCTCTCTCCTCTGTGCGGCTTATTTCTGTATTCCCCTTATAAACTTCAATCAAGTTCTCCACCATTCTTCGTCTTACAAGAAAATGTAATGATTTCAATTTTTCTTCGTATGGAAGACATCTTATCCTATGGATTAATGTTGTCATTCTTCTCTGAATATTTTCTAACAATTTAAATTCATTCGGTATTATGGAGATCAGAACTGATCCGCATAATCTAAATGAGGCTTTACTAATAATGTGTGAAGCTGTGGTACAGCGTCTAGACTCCTGTTGTTTATACTTCTTGACATAAATTCCAGTAATCTGTTTGCCTTATTACGTACACTTAGGCATTGTTGTCTTGGCTTCAGGTTCCTGCTAACCATAACTCCCAGTAAGAAATATTTTGTTTTTAAAAATATATCGTTAATAATCTTAAATCATTAGATTTTTAATTATACCCTTGAATATAGCGCAATGGTAAATGACACAGAAGACGTGTTACGTTCATGCCTAAATTATAAGACAGATTGTGAGCCTTGAACCTTCAGTCTCTTGAGAGACGTAAAATGGGGGTGAGGATGTCATTAAAGTTTATAATTGGAAGACAGATATAAACAAAGGCGATCTCAAAGAAGTACTGATGATATCAAAACAAGTATGAGCTAGAAATAACGGCTTTAAATTTTATAAGTTTAGATTTAGATAACCGCAGGAAAGTACTTGTTTTTCAGAGTTGTCGATGAGTGGAACGATCTCCCAGGTACGGTCATAGAAGTTAGATTCTTGGGAAGCTTTAAAAATAGCTGGGTTTTATTAGTACCTAAAGTTGGTTTAGAAAAAACACGCAAGATAATGTTGTAAAAAAATTTTAGTTCCCAGTGTTACGTTCTACGGTGTCGGTGACGGAGATTAGCGAAGCTTACAGTCATCGTCGGCGTCTATGGTCTTATTCGGTGAAAATGAGTTGTGCCTCATCCCAGTTCATCAGATGCCCCGTGGAGTCTCTGTGGAGGACACAGGCGTAACTTAAATCGTCTCTGTTACAGGCACATCGATGCTCGTTCAGGTGCACCACGAGATCTCTGTCTGTTTTGCCTACATATTTCTTGGGACAGAATCCACAGGGGATGGGGTAGAGGCCTGTTGTGGAAGTTAGAGGTGTGGGGCTGTGTTTCTTAGTGAGGTCTTTAGTAGATGGTGTGTTTATGGTGGAAACGTTGATGTTACTCTTAACAAGTGCCCGGCGAGTATTCGTGGCAACATCACCACATGGGAGCACTATGAACCGCTTAGTGAGCTGTTCCATGGGAGGTTTGTTGAGGATAGCTTGTGCCTTGAGTCTGCAATCTCGGATGAAAAAAGATGGAAACTGAAAGCGTGTAAATGCTTATGTTATATTGTTACAAGAAAACAAGAACTGGAGATGCGAAGTACTCTCAAGAAGAAGCCAATCACTCCTCTTTCAGTGCGGGTGTCTTGGTGCAAACAAAAGTGTATAAGATCGTCCTTGTTGGTAGGTTTTCTGTACACTTCGAAGTTTGTCATTGTCGGGAGACCTGCACAAGTGGACGTCGAGGAAAGGAAGTCTGCCATCTTTTTTCGAGTTTAAGTCCCTGTGGAGTCCACAGGGACTCCACGGGACATTTGATGAATTGGGATGAAACATAACTCGTTCTCACCGAACAAGACCGTAGACGCCGACGATGTTTGGAAGCCTCACTAGTCGCTGTCACCTACACCATAATGCGTAACACTGGAAATTACTAAATATACTCAACCAGGCAAAGAACCACAACATCACAAGAATCACATGATCTAATCGTCAGGTCACCAAGCGTCACTCACACCTCACTCTCCCCCGATATATTCTGTATTTCAACCTCTGTATGTTAAAAGTGATTAAGGTCTCAGGACCGAAACGTTTTTTAATAAATATGTCATAGTGTTTGTTTACGTTTTTTTCTAAACCAACTTGTCGGTATTTATTACCAAGTTTTATACCAGTACCTAAAATGCTGAAAGAAATTCTTGGGCAGCTTCGGGTGAAGGTCAGACAATTAGGTAGTAATGGTTGATTTGAAATGATCCTGCCTAGTAGGAACAGTAGTCCTTCTGCAGTGTTCATCGAGTATTATGTTCATATAATACTGTGTAAATGTCCCCAACCATTGTGTGTTCTTGTAAATACCACAAACCTATATGATATTCATACCAATGTGTTTTGTGTATATACAGAGATACTTGTGTGTTGTGCGTAAGCCACCATTACACATGCGTAAACCACCATTACACATGCGTAAGCCACCATCACACATGCATAAGCCACCATTACACATGCGTTAGCCACCATTACACATGCGTAAGCCACCATTACACATGCGTAAGCCACCATTAAACATGCGTAAGCCACCATTACACATGTGTAAGCCACCATTACACATGCGTAAGCCACCATTACACATGCGTAAGCCACCATTACACATGCGTATGTTAGAGATATCACCAACCTACTTGTCATCCGTATTAGTGTTTGTTGCAGAAATATTGCTAACTTTCCCAGTATCCAGAATTACATATATTTAAATACTATCATTGTATCATACACCCACAATCGATCGACAGCTCATAAAATCATCAAACTATTCAGGGCTTCAGTGAAGCAGCTGTGTCTACACTGACAAAGATTGTTGACTAAAAGGACACAAGTGCATCTAATGTGACATTTTTTTGTGACAACGTTTCGCTCTCCAGGAGCTTTGTCAAGGCTTGTGTCCTTTTACATTACATATTGTCGGTAATTCTACCAACATTAATACAATCTGTATTTTTACCGAATGCATAAGGCATTTTATTATCAATAAGGAAATATTATGTATATTATTTAATTTTGAAACTATTGCACACACATGCACACAAGAATATTCACGACAGGACAATCACGTACATCTAATGTATCTACATTGTTGTATGATTCCCTTACCCTTGACCTGCACAGAGGGCGATCTGCTATTTGCAGATCCTCAGCACTGACGATGTGTCTTATGCGTATGTTTTCGCCTTCTGTGATTTCCCCCTTTCCTGTCTTTTCAGTCGCAGGTGCGACTTCATCATCATCATCATTATCATCATCATCAGCAGCAGGCTCTTCCACGTTTAGGTGGGCAGGCGGAGCCATCTTCAATATTGTGCCACCAGTTAACTCAAGTGCTTTTGATTCGTTTATCTTGCCGCCGCCTCTTCCGTATCTGGTGAAGCCGTCTCCTTTTCTTTCCACAAGGCTCCTTTCTTTGTATAACACCTCTTCCATGTCGGGAAAATCTGAGTTTTGGTAATCATTCTGGAGGTTTCGTTTTCTTGTTCTTACCTTCCCGAGGTTGTGAAGGTTGTCTTCTGAGTATTCCAAGTCGTACCTTCTGAAAACCTACAAGTAACTCTCGTCGCTGTTCAAGTATCTATAAAATTCGCTGATTCTGTTTGGGTGATGATCTCTGTAGTGCAAATCCTGTGTGATTGCGACGTCTCTGCTACCTTCGGTGGCCACCCACAGCAGCAGCAGCATCTGCAGGAGAAAAGGTATATCCTACACTCTGAACAGTTTTAATGCAATTGTAGCTAAAAATTAAAGAGGGGTTATTCAATGGGGAGGTGGAGATACTAGGAAAATGGAGGGAATCTTATGAAGAGATGTTAAATATTGATTAAGAGGGGGGGCACTGATTTCATGCATTGGGCAAAGTGGTAAACCATATAAAAGGAATGAAAAAGAGCCAAATGTGAGTGAGGGAGAGGTATGCGAGGCAGTGAGTAAAATGAAAGGGAATAAAGCAGCTGGGATGCATGGTATCAAGATAGAAGTGTGAAGAGCAGGTGGGAATGTAGCTTTGAAGTGATTGGTGATTTTTTTAAAATATACCTGACTGGGGAAAGATATCTTTAACAGTGGAAGAGAGCATACGTAGTTCCTTTGCCATTACTGAGACGTGGTTTAATTCAAAAAGTCGGGACATGCCTGCAGAATGTCACATTCAGGGTTTTAAATTGTTCCAAGTAGATAGAAGTATCGGGAAGGGGGGTGGGGTGGCATTGTATCTCCGAAATCGCTTGAACTGTTGCATAAAAACGGGTATTAAGTCTGAAGTAACACATACAGAGTCTGTTTGGATAGAATTTTCAGAGGGGCATGAAAAATTAATTTTAGGTGTGATATACCGTCCCCCAAGTTTAGATAGGGACCAAGGGAGACTACTATGGGAGGAAATTGTTAGGGCCACAAGACACGATAATGTAGTAATTCTAGGAGACTTTAACTTTAGTCATATTGATTGGAATTTCTTGACTGGGAATTTAGAATCATACGATTTCTTAGAAGTAGTTCAGGATTGTTTTTTGAAGCAGTTTGTGACAGAACCTACAAGGGGTAATAACCTGCTTGACTTAGTTCTGGCAAACAATGAATCCCTTGTTAATAATTTAGAAGTTTCAGAGGAACTGGGTGCTAGCGACCACAAATCAATTACATTTAGAATTGAATGGAAGCATGATAGTAGGGATAACTCAGTAACAGTCCCAGATTTTCGCTTAGCAGATTACGATGGGCTTAGAGAACACTTATCATCTGTTGACTGGGGTAACGAAGAGAGCTATCAATATGACAGTTTTCTGAACACAATACATGCTGCTCAAAGAACGTTTATCCCTTATAAGGAAATTAGATCAAATAGAAATGACCCAAAATGAATGAATAATAGGCTGAAATATCTACTAGGGCATAAGAAAGGAATTTATAGGCGTATCAGAAGAGGCGAGGGTCATCTTATGAATCAGTATATTGACATTAAGAGGGACATTAAAAAGGGGATAAGAAAAGCTAAAAGGGACTATGAAATTAAAGTTGCTAGGGATTCTAAAACTAATCCAAAAAGTTTTTTCCAGGTATATAGAACAAAAGTCAGAGATAAGATAGGTCCCCTTAAAAATAACTATGGGCATCTTACTGACAAAGAGAATGAAATGTGCTCGATTTTAAATAATTATTTTCTCTCGGTTTTTACACAGGAAGACACTAATAACATTCCAGTAATTAATTTTTATAGTGGATTAGAAGAAGATAAATTATGTAACATGACAGTCACTAGTGAAATGGTTGTGAAGCAGATAGACCGACTGAAGCAAAATAAGTCACCGGGTCCTGATGAGGTTTTTTCAAGGGTTCTTAAGGAATGCAAAATGGAAGTCTGTGAACCATTAACTAATATTTTTAATTTATCTCTTCAAACAGGTGTAGTGTCTGATATGTGGAAGATGGCTAATGTTGTGGAGAAATTTTCTCCAGGAGGGGGGTATCAGCCCCCTTCAGCCCCTTCAGCCCTCTCAGCCCTGAGGGGCCACTCAGAAGGGGCGAGCGTCTTGTTTACTGCTAGAGTGAGTAATTAATCACAGATGCTATGCGACGTAGTCAAGTGACCTCTGCTCCTTGCAGCGGTGTTGCAACGTGTATTTTTATAAGAGACAATACATTCTTACCTTAGCAGGACAATTAAGGAAAATCCTGCTCCCACTTTATTACCATAGTAAAAATAGTGTACATTGTTGTCTCTGCTTAAGACAGCAAGAAACAAACATTTTGCTTTGCTTCATCGAGGAGGTGACAAGGATGCAAGGTACTAGGTCAGCGTTTTTTTTTGTGCTGGGGGCAGTGACGGGATGGAGCGCTGTAGCGTCTGGCAGACTAACTTTGACTCTACTACGAGACACTGACGCCAGGATAACCAGCAAAGGACACTGATCTGTTCGTTAGTGTGAATAAAGTGTCTCACAAAACACGATAAACATAGGAGAAGTGTGATCAGCTTCTCTTGTGATACATTGTGAACAATAAAGACAAATCTTGTTGAACATAGTGTACCAGTGTGCGTTTCCTAGACAATGGAAGACGTGGACATCCAAAGACACTTCAGCTTCTATCAAGTCACCGATACCTGTCGAAGGTGTTGAGAACACCATAGCTCACGTTACAAAGAGCAAGGTATGTTACGAATTTCTTGTAGATCGGGGGATTGCGCAATTCTTGAGTCACAAGGAGTTTGTAATCAACCTATAATCGGCAGTAAGGTGTGGACTTTTGAGTCCAAACAAGTAAGTATTTCGTCAGCCATCATCGAATGAAATATGCTGACATAACACCCCCTAGGGGTAATTTATACTTACAAATTGTATCTCTTGACAGCCCACTGTTGTGATGGTTTCGACAGCTTCTAGACCTCGTCTGCAGGGGCGGCTGTGTAGACGATTTGCTGTCATTTATCAGCTAAGTGTTCATTATATATATATATAATAAACACAGCAGGTAAGGCCAAATTCTCAACAGAGTTTTGGTCGTGCTCGAACCGGATAAAGACCACACTGTGGTCCAAATATGTTGTACTACAGTGTACAAATAACCTATGAGCCAAGGTCCTTCGAAAAAAGATGTAAAACTAGTGTTTTACAATATAAATCAGTATAAATGAGTCCCTCCTGACTCAATCACAGAGAATGGACAGCCAAAAGAAAACGGGCGCTCACCCAGAGTTCACCCAACGAAAACGGGAGCTGGGTGACTCACCCAACAAGAAGACGGGGGATGGTATCCTGCACCCTCCATCAACTGCTCCAATCTAGAAATCGCTGATTAAGAACAACACCACCGAGTGATGTTGTTTGTCTGAGTGTATATATATACACAGTGTTTATAATGTTTATAGACAGAAATTAAGAGACAAGATTGTGTTAAAGTTTGTTTCTTATAGATCTACCTGTTATATTAAAGGAACTTATATATAAAGTGTTAGCTTTCAAATATATATTAACAGTGTAATTTATATATGTGTAAGTAATATTCACGTGTGATTACAGTTATACAGTGACATTTATAGTGTATAGTGAATGAAGTGTATAACATCGTTATTTACGATTAATCATCATGGTCAGGCTGACACAACTCCAAGCCATAAACACCAGCCACATGTACGGTGTACCCTTCATGGTCATTGACCCTGAGGTTAAGCTTAGTGGGTCAGTAGTGTCTGACTCGATTATTGCTGACTTAAGCATAACAAAAACTCAGCTGTCTATAGCAGTACAGTGTTTTATAAACACTCTAAGTGTGGTGATAGAATTTTCAGTATACCATTAAAATGGCTTGTTTGAAAACTCAGTTTCAGTCTTTACAGACTAAGATTACACAATTAGAAAATCTAATTTCAGTCTGTCTAGGATTAACTCAAGATACAAACATAGATTTTGATGATCTTGAGGTCAAGTTTGGATTATTTACACAACGTCTGGAAATAATTAATTCAGACTATACACATTATGAAAATAAGTTTCTTGAATCAGATCCATCTGAGGATGAAATTAAAAATGTTTTGGATACTTTTAGTGATCAACAATTAAGGTGGACAGGAGTACAGGCTATCTGCCGCAAAACTCTGTCACAGAGACCTACTATAACTAGTGGGCAAACACCTGTTACACCTGTAACAACAAGTGTCCCATTACCAAGCTTACCTACATTGTCATTACCTATTTTCCAAGGTCATAATTATGAAGAATTCATTAGTGGTTTTCAATCCATAGTAAATTCACGAACTGACATAGATGAGATTGCCAAGTTCAATTACCTTAAATGTCTTGTGAAGGGAGAACCCTATAAACTGATTAAGTCATTTCCAGTGGTTAAAGGTAATTATCAAATAGCCTTACGTGTCTTAGCAGACAATTACTTCGATGCTGACAAGGCTAGAGTTAGACATGCAGTCTTAATATCAAGCTTGAAGCCACCCAAACATTGTTATTCAGACTTACAGGAATTTAGAATCACATTAGACAATAGTCTTAGATCTCTAGGTGCTAAATATGACCTAAGGCAATGTGATTGGTTTATCAGTGGTGTTGTACAAGATAAGTTGTCACCACAAACTATTGAACGATTAAATATTATGTTCAATAAACGCTATTTCACTTGTGAAGAAATTAGCAATGGTTTACAAACAATAGTTTCATACATGCAAGCAACGAGACAAGATGAAAAATCCACAAATCCAGTGGATAATAAACCTTCAACTCAGTATAAAAAGAGTATACCTACTCCCACTAAACCACATAATGGGAAATCCCATATAGGCATTTATCAAGCTGTGAATACAACAGACAGTAAACAAACTGTCACACATAAACGTACTCCAAAATGTGTACTTTGTGATGGAACACATTGGGCACAGTATTGTATTCAATACACATCAATGGAGGCACGTAAACAACGTGTTCATCAGCTGAAAAGATGGATCAAGTGTTTAGGTGAACACAAGGGAGGAAAATGCTCACTGAAGAAGTGTTTTAAATGCAAGGGTATGCATCATTCAGCATTATGCCCAAATACTTTTGATGAACAGCAGCAGACTTCCACAGAATCAGGAAGTCAACAAGCAACAGCATTAAATGTGAGAGATAAGTTTAAAGCAACTGCTCTCCCGATAGCTCGAGTTGAGTTATCTAATAAATTACACAAAACCAATATGCTAACACTATTTGATGAAGGCTCACAAAGGTCCTTCATAAGAAGATCAGTGTTGCAGAAACTGAATAAACAACCCTATGCCAAAATACAGTTAGATATAGCTGGTTTTTTCCACAATTCTGGTAAACAGACATATGACCTAGCCAAAATCACTGTTGGTCTAGGAAACAGGAAAAAGACAGTAGAAGCTGTGGTAGTAGATGATTTGCCTAAGTCTGTGCAGATCCAGGGATTAAAAGAAACAGTTGCAGCACTGAAAGCAGCTAAGGTCAAGTTAGCCTGTCCTGACATACAGACGGACACAATTAGTCCAATTGATTTAATCATTGGAAGTGATTATTATCACTGTTTTGTGCAAAATATAGTAAGTAAACATGATGTTCACTTGCTGAAAACAGCAGGAGGCCACATGATATGTGGTCCCATTCCCTCTCAAAGTGGGAAAGAAGCTGATATTGATTCAGTGGAAAATGTACTAGTTACGAGAATAACCGCTGATCATGTACCACAGCAAAAATTATCATTACTGGAAGAAATGAATGAACCAGTTGATAAGTTGTGGGATTTAGATGCGATAGGTATTGATGTAAATAAACCAAGCCCACAAGAGTCTCAGACTTATAACCAATATTTGGACACTGTCAAATATAAAGATGGACAGTATTGGGTTAGGTTACCATGGAAATTAAATCCACCACATCTACCTAGCAATTATCGCATGGCTTTCGGACAGATGAAAGCACAAATACATGAGCTCAGGAAGAATCCAGAGCTACTGACTGTCTATGATAATATCATACAAGAACAGTTGGACAATAAATTCATTGAGGAAATAGTCGAAGATAAGTTGAAGACAAACGCTCATTATCTCCCGCACCATGGAGTCAGAAAAGATTCTGAAACCACTCCACTACGTGTTGTATATAATTGCAGCGCACGTGCAAATAAAGATGTAGCAAGTCTTAATGACTGTCTGATGACCGGACCCTCACTAACTGAGAAGTTTGGAGACGTGCTTATGAAATTTCGCACAAACCCATATGCCTACACGGCTGATATTTCCAAGGCTTTCTTAAGAGTAGGACTACAAGAAATAGATAGAGATTATACTCGATTCTTGTGGCCTGAAAATCCACATGATCCTCAAAGTCCTGTGAAAACTTATCGTTTTAAATCAGTATTATTTGGTGCAACATCCTCTCCATTCTTACTAGAAGCTACTCTAAATACACATTTGAAGAAATCTGAAAGTCCCTTCAAAGAAGTCTTAAAGAAAAGTTTCTATGTGGACAATCTTCAAGGTACTGTGAATAAAGAGGAGGATTTGAAATCCTTATACAGAGAAGCTAACAAGGAGATGAAAGAAGCAAATATGCCTCTAAGGATGTGGAATACAAATTCAAAGCAATTAAGGGAACTTATCAAAGAAGATTTCCCTGAAACTGAAATTCCTGATTGCAACAATATGCTAGGACTTAATTGGAACACACAGAAAGATACTCTGAGTCTCAAAAGGATAAACAATACATCATGCAGTACACTCACTAAACGTAGTTTACTGACAGAGGTATCACAATGTTTTGATCCTCTAGGACTCGTCTCACCAATTACCATAAAAGGTAAAATGCTTATGCAAGATGCATGGAAACTCAAAATTGGATGGGATGAGAACTTGCCTCTAGAAATGAGTCAAGCATGGGATGAAATATCCAAGGAGTTTAAACAACTTCATCAAATTAAATTTCCCAGACAAATAGGTCAAGAGGGAAACAATTACACATTACATGTGTTCTGTGATGCGTCAACCAGAGGTTATGGCGCTGTAGCTTACATGAGTAATGCTAAAGGAAGTACACTAATTACTTCAAAGGCCAGGGTAGCACCCTTGAAGGTCAGAACAGTACCACAATTGGAACTGACAGCACTCTATGTAGGTACAAAATTAGCTGTCTATCTCAACAAAGTACTTGATCATCTCACTATTGAGAAAACGTGATCTGGAGTGATAATGAGGCAGTTCTCCAATGGTTAAGAAATAATAAGAGTAAGTTGGTCTATGTACAGAACAGAGTAGCAGAAATAAAAGAGATGCAGAGAGATTATCTCTTTCTTCACGTCTCTACCCAAGAGAATCCAGCTGACATGTTGTCACGTGGTGTCCCACTCAAGAAATTTGTGGATAATAAATTATGGCTCCACGGACCGAACTGGCTCTCTAATGAAAATAACTGGCCTCAGCAAAAAGCTCACATTATGCCAGAAGAAACAGTCTGCTTGAACACAGCAGAAGTAAGTTGTGTAAATACTGCAGCAGCCACAACAGAAATAGTCATTGATGGATCTAAATACTCATCTTTGGGTAAACTCTTAAGAGTTACAGCTCTTGTCTTTAAATTCATTAAAAGAATAAAACCTGATTATGAATGTCTTGAACCCATTAAATACTGGGTGAAACTAATACAGAAAGACGTTTTCTCTACAGAATATAAATTTCTAGAAACACAAGATAAATCCCCAAAGAAACCTGTCATGATTAATTCTTTAGGACTTTATCTCGACTCCGAAAAGATTATGAGATGTCGAGGAAGAATTCATAATTCTTCACTACCTAAAGAAGCCATACATCCAATATTGATCCCCAAGAATCATTGGCTAACAAAACTGATTGTGCAGAACGCCCACAGTAACGTGTTACATGGTGGGGTAGCTGACACACTTTGTCATATACGACAATCCTACTGGATACCTCAAGGTCGACAAAGTGTGAAAAAACAAATAAAGGACTGTATTACTTGTCGTCACTACGATATGCGAGTATGTCAGTATCCAGGTCCACCTCCATATCCCTCTGAAAGAGTTTGTCATATCACTCCATTTGAGGTGACAGGTGTAGATTATACTGGACCAATAATTTTAACCAAAACAGTTGACAAAGTTCCCATCAAGGTGTACATCTGTTTGTTCACTTGTGCTACAACTAGAGCAGTACATCTAGAAGTAGCCACTGACATGTCTGCTGAAACCTTTATCAAATTATTCAGAAGGTTTGCAACCAGAAGGGCATGTCCCAGACTGATGATTTCAGATAATGCAACGAACTTTGTTGCTGGTGCTGCTTATATAAGCAAGATCTTTGATCAACCAGAAGTACAACAGATGCTGAATCAACGCAGTTGTCGTTGGAGATACATTCCTCCTAAATCTCCATGGCACGGCGGATTTTATGAAAGAATGATCGGCATTGTAAAACGTTGTTTAAGGAAGACTCTTCATCGTCAGAGAATAGACTTAGAAGAATTCCGTACAGTTGTGACTGAAATAGAAAATAGAGTCAACAACAGACCTCTAACTTATGTTACCGATGATCTGGACAATTTAGAAGTGTTAAGTCCATCTCATTTACTCCATGGCAGAAGGCTCGAACCTGTTCCTCCCATGAATGATAAAGAAATCATAGAGGATCCTACTTATTTCGAACCTGAGCAACTCAGACGTAAATTCAAACACCTTAATAAAGTGATTGAACGTTGGGAGAAAATTTGGCGAGAAGACTATCTCACCTCATTGAGAGAACACTTCTATGGAGCTGGTGTTCCTGAAAATCATAAGTCCTTAAGACCTGGTGACATAGTGATTATCGACAATGATGGTCCGAGGTCCCAATGGCCACTTGGAAAAATTGTGACCATATATCCTGATGCAAATGGAATCATCAGGACAGTTGATGTTTTGAGCAAAGGTGTAGTGAATAAGCGGACAATAAATAAACTAGTGCCGTTAGAATTACACAGTGTTGAAAACAAAATTAGTGATTCTCCAGAAACCACACAGACTAAAGCTGTTCAGAAAAGACAAGCAGCAGTGGTGGCAAGTGAGAAAATCAAATTAATGTTAAGTGATGAATAGTTCACCTGCAGCGAACCTAAGCCGCCCCCCAGTGTGGAGAAATTTTCTCCAGGAGGGGGGTATCAGCCCCCTTCAGCCCCTTCAGCCCTCTCAGCCCGGAGGGGCCACTCAGAAGGGGCGAGCGTCTTGTTTACTGCTAGAGTGAGTAATTAATCACAGATGCTATGCGACGTAGTCAAGTGACCTCTGCTCCTTGCAGCGGTGTTGCAACGTGTATTTTTATAAGAGACAATACATTCTTACCTTAGCAGGACAATTAAGGAAAATCCTGCTCCCACTTTATTACCATAGTAAAAATAGTGTACATTGTTGTCTCTGCTTAAGACAGCAAGAAACAAACATTTTGCTTTGCTTCATCAAGGAGGTGACAAGGATGCAAGGTACTAGGTCAGCGTTTTTTTTTTGTGCTGGGGGCAGTGACGGGATGGAGCGCTGTAGCGTCTGGCAGACTAACTTTGACTCTACTACGAGACACTGACGCCAGGATAACCAGCAAAGGACACTGATCTGTGCGTTAGTGTGAATAAAGTGTCTCACAAAACACGATAAACATAGGAGAAGTGTGATCAGCTTCTCTTGTGATACATTGTAAACAATAAAGACAAATCTTGTTGAACATAGTGTACCAGTGTGCGTTTCCTAGACAATGGAAGACGTGGACATCCAAAGACACTTCAGCTTCTATCAAGTCACCGATACCTGTCGAAGGTGTTGAAAACACCATAGCTCACGTTACAAAGAGCAAGGTATGTTACGAATTTCTTGTAGATCGGGGGATTGCGCAATTCTTGAGTCACAAGGAGTTTGTAATCAACCTATAATCGGCAGTAAGGTGTGGACTTTTGAATGAAAACAAGTAAGTATTTCGTCAGCCATCATCAAATGAAATATGCTGACATAACACCCCCTAGGGGTAATTTATACTTACAAATTGTATCTCTTGACAGCCCACTGTTGTGATGGTTTCGACAGCTTCTAGACCTCGTCTGCAGGGGCGGCTGTGTAGACGATTTGCTGTCATTTATCAGCTAAGTGTTCATTATATATATATATATATATATATATATATATATATATATATATATATATATATATATATATATATATATATATATATATATATATATATATATATATATATATATATATATATATATATATATATATATATTACCCTAGGGGTAATTTATACTTACAAATTGTATCTCTTGACAGCCCACTGTTGTGATGGTTTCGACAGCTGACATAACACCCCCTAGGGGTAATTTATACTTACAAATTGTATCTCTTGACAGCCCACTGTTGTGATGGTTTCGACAGCTTCTAGACCTCGTCTGCAGGGGCGGCTGTGTAGACGATTTGCTGTCATTTATCAGCTAAGTGTTCATTATATATATATATATATAATAAACACAGCAGGTAAGGCCAAATTCTCAACAAATGTAATTCCTATTTTTAAAACAGGGGACAAGTCGTTACCGTCAAATTACCGCCCAATAAGCCTGACCTCAATTGTAGGCAAGTTGCTAGAGTCAATTATAGCTGAGATTATAAGAAGCCATCTCGATAAGCATAGCTTGATTAATGATACTCAGCATGGATTCACAAGAGGCCGGTCTTGTCTAACTAATTTATTAACTTTCTTCAGTAAAGCTTTTGAGGCTGTTGACCACGATAAAGAATTTGATATTGTTTACTTAGATTTTAGTAAGGCATTTGATAGAGTTCCGCACCAAAGACTGTTGAAGAAAGTAGCAGCTCATGGCATTGGGGGAAAAGTGCTCTCGTGGATCGAGTCATGGCTCACAGACAGGAAGCAGAGAGTGTCCATAAATGGGGTTAAATCCGAGTGGGGATCAGTAACAAGTGGCATTCCACAGGGATCAGTCTTGGGCCCGTTGTTGTTTATAATATATATCAATGATCTTGATGAAGGAATTGCTAGTGATATGAGCAAATTCGCCGATGACACGAAGATAGGTAGGATAATTGATTCAAACGTAGATGTTAGGGAACTTCAGGAGGATTTAGACAAACTCTACTCTTGGTCAGAAAAGTGGCAGATGCAGTTCAATGTAGATAAATGCAAGGTTCTGAAGCTCGGGAGTGTCCATAACCCTAGCACTTATAAGTAAAATAATGTAGAACTTAGCCATACAGATTGCGAAAAGGACTTGGGGGTTATGGTAAGCAGCAACCTTAAACCAAGGCAGCAATGCCTAAGCGTACGTAATAAGGCAAATAGATTACTGGGATTTATATCAAGAAGTGTAAGCAACAGAAGTCCAGAGGTCATACTGCAGCTTTATACATCATTAGTAAGGCCTCACCTAGATTATGCAGCTCAATTCTGGTCTCCATATTACAGAATGGACATAAATTCGTTAGAAAACATTCAGCGTAGGATGACTAAATTAATACATAGCATTAGAAATCTTCCTTATGAAGAAAGATTGAAGACTCTTAAGTTACATTCACTTGTTAGACGAAGAATGAGGGGAGACCTGATCGAAGTGTATAAGTGGAAGATAGGTATTAATAAAGGGGATATTAACAAGGTCTTGAGGATATCTCTCCAAGAGAGAACCCGCAGTAATGGATTTAAATTAGATAAGTTTAGATTTAGAAAGGACATAGGAAAGTATTGGTTTGGAAATAGGGTAGTTGATGAGTGGAACAGTCTACCTAGTTGGGTTATTGAGGCTAGGACTTTGGGTAGTTTCAAATTTAGGTTGGATAAGTACATGAGTGGGAGGGGTTGGATTTGAGTGGGACTTGCACATAGGAGCTTGTTTCTTGGGTGGCATTGAAAATAGGGTTGGGCAAATGTTTTGTTAGTGGGATGAATTGTAGAGGACCTGACTAGTATGGGCCAACAGGCCTGCTGCAGTGTTCCTCCTTTCTTATGTTTTTATGCTCTTAATGGAGCAGGAGATAAAATAGATTGTAAAAATTATAGGGGAATAAGTCTGTTAAGTATATTGAAAGAATTAATTATAAGACAGAGAGCAGGAACAAAGAACAGAAGCAATGAACAATCCACAGGAACAATGAGGTTGTACGAAAGTAGGGGGAGTGTACACCAAGTGTTTACAATGAGGCATATAAGTGAACAATTTGTAGCTAAAGGTAAAAAAGTTTGTGTTGCACTTATGGATATCGAAAAGGCATAAGACAGTGTAGTGTATGTTGCAAGTGTATGGAACTGGTGATAGGCTTTTAAAAGCAGTAAAGATTTTTTTTGTGGATAGCGAGGCTTAAGTTAGGGCATACAGGAAATAGGGGGATTATTTTCCGGTGAATGTTGGCCTTAAGTAAGGATAAGCTATTTATTCATGGTTGCTTAACATATTTATAGATGGGGGAGAGGTGTAGGAGATTCTCTAAAAAGAAAAAAAAAAGAAAAAAAAAGTTGCATTGGTTGGTAGACAAATTTGGAAGGGTATGTACATAATTGAAATTAAAGGTCAGTATAGGAAGACAAGGTAATGAGTGAGAAAAAATAGACAATAATAGACTGGATATTAAATTGAAAAGAGGTACTGCGGAGGAAGTTAATGAGTTTAGATATAAAGAGTGGGAAGTTGGATAGATCTTTGAAAGGCAAGACAAACCATAAACCTAATAAGGAAAAAAATGGTGAGTGGTGCACTTCGCATCTGTGGAGACAAACCTTATCCATGAAGGCAAATAAGGGAAATGTACTAGATTATAGAGTGAAAACATTGTTATAGGTGTGAAGCATTTCGTTAAACGTAGTAGTGAGGAGGATGGAGGCAGTATAGATGCCTTATTTGTGAAGATTATACAGAGAATTCATAACTAGGAGATTAGGAGGCGTGGAGTAAAAATATTATCCATAGGATGGAGGGTGGGCTGTCGAAGTGGTTTTGACACACACAAAGAATGAAGCAAAGTGGTGTGACGAGAGAGATGAATTAATTTGAGCTAGAGGGAATGAAGGGTAGAGGTCATCCCAAGAAGGGTTCAAGAGAAGTGGTAAGGGAAGTTTTCAGTAGAATTTTGAACATCCAACAGGCTTATATGAGCAAGTTCTTGTATAAGAACATAAGAATGGAGGAACACTGCAGAAGGTCTTCTGACCCATACAAGGCAAGTACTTAAAGTGACTTCTACTGGGGTGTGAGCAAGGAATATTTATAAAGGGATTTTGGAAAAGAAGTTAGCAGGACTTTAGGCCTGAAGGTGGAAAGTACAGTGTTGCAGTCTGGAGGACGGGTAGGAATGCGGTTGTTTTGAAAGCTTTCTGAGCTGTGATGTAGCAACCCTTCTGCCAAGATGAATGAGTGAATGAATGAATGACGGTGAAAATATTTCTTCCATTTCTCGGATTACCCTCCCTTGGTGGAAGACGTCTGATGTGTTAAACAAAGAGCAATGCTAATAAGAATGAAAAGTTACGCACTATTAGCATAGACAAATGTTTCAAAATAGTTAGTTTTTAAGTGGTCTTCTTTGTGGCCCCTCTAAATTAAGCTTTTGGTTTTTGTTGAAAGACTAAATATTCAGTTTAACTTTGTATATTTCTGCCATCATTAAACTAACAATTCTTTGTGCTGTTATTTTTTTGTGGTATATGTCTCGTGCATTACTAGGTGAACACTCCATGGTGTACACTCCATGGTGTACACTCCATGGTGAACACTCAATGGCAGAGAGCCATGGAGTGTTCACTTTGTATTCCATACCCATCATACAAAACCACAATGCTGTAGATAATCTCAGCCAGCTGAAAGCATGTCTGGCCAGAGCCATCAAGCAGTGAATAGACCGCTCTAGCTTATTCGAGTTGACCAATGGGCTGGGATATTCTGACGTTTCAGACTAATAACTGTTGTTGTATAGAAAGTATCCTCATTTTGAGGCATTTTTCAGCCAGGCAGACCATCCTGAGCCTTCATCTTGCTCGCTTGATGTAGGCGACCCATTCTGGTTTCTTTTAAGTGTGCATTCATTGTTGTGGACGTAAGTCTTCTCATTTTACTATTCTTACGTCGAACCACTAATAAGTTACCTTGTGTTATGTATTTGCAAATTCAAATAGGATACAAATGTTCTTGTGATTAAATATACAGTAGACCGTCGATTAAGACGGTAGTTAGGTTCCTGAAAATGCAGTGCGAGACGAATCCTTGTTAAATGAACTGAAGAACTTAAGGGAAAAATTGAGTTACGTTATTAAGGCCCCTTAAAATCCAAACAACTTTTTTTTTTAGGTCTCCAAATCTTACAAAATCAAAAATAATAATTCAGTTGTTGTTTATTATTGTTACAGTTATGTTTTTCTGTTGCTTAAGGCTAAAAATGTAACAGAACTAATATCTTTTACCTTAAATTGTGGTTGCTGGTGGTTGTGGATGATTATGAAGGAGGGAATGGAGAGGCATGCTGAGGCCCATCTGGGCTGAGGTGGATGGTAGTTTAATCAGTAAGTCGGTTCAGTCAAGTGAGGCAAGTCAGCACAGTCATTCTGTTCAGTATGTCACTCATTCAGGTCAGTCAGTCAGGTCATTTAGGAAATCAGGTAAGTCTAGCAGTTAAGTCAGTAAGCCATCAGTCAATAAATCAGTTAATCCAGGTAATAAACAATCAGTATATCAATTAAGTCATTCAGTAAATCAGTAAGTCAATCTGTAAGGTCATTCAGTAAATCAGTACGTCAATCTGTAAGGTCATTCAGTAAATTAGGCAAGTTGGTCTGTCAAGTCAGTAAGCCAGTCAGGTCAGTAAGTCAGTCAACCAAGTAAGTCATTCAGTATATCAGTCAGTCAACTCAGTCAGTCAAGTCAGTAAGCCAGTCAGTAAATCAGTTAAGTCATTCAGTAAATAAGGTTAGTCATTCAGTAAATCAGTCAAGTTATTAAAAAAAACATACCACAGGCGGGGTTTGAACCCCGCAGTCAGAGAGTCTCAAAACTCCTGACTGTGGTATGGTTTGCAATCGTGTCATTACGATTTCGTGAGTCAGTCAAGTTAGGCTAGTCAAGTCATTTAGAAAATCAATAAATCAGGTCAGTCAGTAAGTCAGTCATCCAGCTTGCGACGCTGAATTTTTTTCCCTACCGAGGAGAACCGTTTAATTAAATTGAGTTTTACAAAGTGTAAAACGAAAATACCGCAATTTGACAGTTTAATGGAGAAAACATTTTAAAGGAAACCAGTTTAATCGACGGTCTACTGTCGTTAAATTTCAAGTTCATACTGTGACTGCTTGATTTCCTAGTTTAGATTTAACTTTACGTGAAAGTGGTATCTGTTGAACCACCTTACACTGAAGGTCCAGAGCGTAGTGCCAGGCTTCGTGCTAGTTCTCAGATTTCAATTTAACGTTTGCTTCTTCGCACAAAACTGTGATATAATGTTGATAATTTCTATTTTGGCTGTTAATTACTAGATCACATAACCAAAAGTTTATCTTATTATTGAATAATTCATTCAATCAATTATCCTCTTTTCTGTCACGCAAATATATATGCTTAGATACAGTCATATTTTCATGAGTATTTTATAGAAATGGATACATAATTTCAAAACTATTTCCCCACCTGCTATTAGCATCTATGTAATTTAATTCCACGTCTATTTAATGCTGTACCACATTCATCATATCCATCTGGCTTACCTACTTCTTTCGCCCACACCCCTGCACTTCAGTCCTAATTGATTCTATTCCTCCATGTTCCATGCCCGAAACAACAGCCTTTCCTTAATCATTTACGTTCAGCATTTTTTTTAAATTTATTGAAGAAGTCAATTGAAAAGATGCAAATTCAGTGTGAAAGTCATATATTAAAATCTAATCGCAATATATGTTTCACTTAAAGGAACTGTGATAACTTCTAAGATTTTTTCACATGAGTGTAAATCTAAGACTTTAGAAAACGATGTAAGCTAAATTAAAGGAATTTGTAAAAACCTATTTTGTATTTTATTTTTCCAACTTTGACAGATGCATTTCTTTTGTTATTTTGAAAGAAATACTACTAAATAAAAGCTGCCTTCTTTTAAACGTATATTTAAACATAAGAACAAGCACTTCTCTCAGGGCATTAGAAAGATGGTCGCATTTTAACAAGTTTGTAACATATCAGAAACTCAAAATACTTCATGGAACTATTTATTGTGAGTCGAACAAAACACAAGGCTGCCATTTTCAGTTTCTTTTATTAGAAATTTTATGGGACAATATAGCCAGTAAGTCTTGGAAACCAAAATTTACAGAACTACTGAAGGTTCAAATTGTCCAAGTTTCTGTCCAGATTTAAACCAAGTAAAACGATAACATTAAAACACCTATTATTATTTAAAAAAATATTTTCCAGGAGGAAAAAATATGGAAAATAAACTAACTTAAAATTCATCGCTTAATCGGAGAAGAAATCACACTAACCGAGATGACCTTGACACAGCCGAACCTCTAATTAAGACCTTAATTCGAGTTTCTCCACAAGGTGACTAGTCTTGGTACATTAAAGATAAACTGATTATGAGTACCACGTTGAGTCACAGGCAGACAACAGACAGGCAAATGAAGGTTGTCTCTTGAAGAAACTTAGTTGACCAGGAAATAGTTATATCATGGTCTTCCAGACGCCTTATATATGAGACAAGTACTGTAGTAGGTTCGCCGGTCTTGTCCCGGCCCGGGTCTTTTCCAGATGGTGACCCGGCGAGCATTTGTACGCGGCAACACACGTTAAAGTCCTCTATCTCGTCCAACTCTCTCCCTGGAGGATCAAGCTATGAACTGAGGGGTAGAAAAAAATAAATGATTAAATAAAGTTTAAGGCCAAGTTCTTAGACAATACTTAACAAAAGTATTCTACATGAAACTTTTAACACAATATAAACCTCGAACACTAAAGAATACTATAAAGGTTATAAGGGTTGCAGGGCTGGTGTAAGTCATATGATGAGTCATATAAAGGTTATATGGGTTGCAGGGCTGGTGTAAGTCATATGATGAGTCATATAAAGGTTATATGGGTTGCAGGGCTGGTGTAAGTCATATGATGAGTCATATAAAGGTTATATGGGTTGCAGGGCTGGTGTAAGTCATATGATGAGTCATATAAAGGTTATATGGGTTGCAGGGCTGGTGTAAGTCATATGATGAGTCATATAAAGGTTATATGGGTTGCAGGGCTGGTGTAAGTCATATGATGAGTCATATAAAGGTTATATGGGTTGCAGGGCTGGTGTAAGTCATATGATGAGTCATATAAAGGTTATATGGGTTGCAGGGCTGGTGTAAGTCATATGATGAGTCATATAAAGGTTATATGGGTTGCAGGGCTGGTGTAAGTCATATGATGAGTCATATAAAGGTTATATGGGTTGCAGGGCTGGTGTAAGTCATATGATGAGTCATATAAAGGTTATATGGGTTGCAGGGCTGGTGTAAGTCATATGATGAGTCATATAAAGGTTATATGGGTTGCAGGGCTGGTGTAAGTCATATGATGAGTCATATAAAGGTTATATGGGTTGCAGGGCTGGTGTAAGTCATATGATGAGTCATATAAAGGTTATATGGGTTGCAGGGCTGGTGTAAGTCATATGATGAGTCATATAAAGGTTATATGGGTTGCAGGGCTGGTGTAAGTCATATGATGAGTCATATAAAGGTTATATGGGTTGCAGGGCTGGTGTAAGTCATATGATGAGTCATATAAAGGTTATATGGGTTGCAGGGCTGGTGTAAGTCATATGATGAGTCATATAAAGGTTATATGGGTTGCAGGGCTGGTGTAAGTCATATGATGAGTCATATAAAGGTTATATGGGTTGCAGGGCTGGTGTAAGTCATATGATGAGTCATATAAAGGTTATATGGGTTGCAGGGCTGGTGTAAGTCATATGATGAGTCATATAAAGGTTATATGGGTTGCAGGGCTGGTGTAAGTCATATGATGAGTCATATAAAGGTTATATGGGTTGCAGGGCTGGTGTAAGTCATATGATGAGTCATATAAAGGTTATATGGGTTGCAGGGCTGGTGTAAGTCATATGATGAGTCATATAAAGGTTATATGGGTTGCAGGGCTGGTGTAAGTCATATGATGAGTCATATAAAGGTTATATGGGTTGCAGGGCTGGTGTAAGTCATATGATGAGTCATATAAAGGTTATATGGGTTGCAGGGCTGGTGTAAGTCATATGATGAGTCATATAAAGGTTATATGGGTTGCAGGGCTGGTGTAAGTCATATGATGAGTCATATAAAGGTTATATGGGTTGCAGGGCTGGTGTAAGTCATATGATGAGTCATATAAAGGTTATATGGGTTGCAGGGCTGGTGTAAGTCATATGATGAGTCATATAAAGGTTATATGGGTTGCAGGGCTGGTGTAAGTCATATGATGAGTCATATAAAGGTTATATGGGTTGCAGGGCTGGTGTAAGTCATATGATGAGTCATATAAAGGTTATATGGGTTGCAGGGCTGGTGTAAGTCATATGATGAGTCATATAAAGGTTATATGGGTTGCAGGGCTGGTGTAAGTCATATGATGAGTCATATAAAGGTTATATGGGTTGCAGGGCTGGTGTAAGTCATATGATGAGTCATATAAAGGTTATATGGGTTGCAGGGCTGGTGTAAGTCATATGATGAGTCATATAAAGGTTATATGGGTTGCAGGGCTGGTGTAAGTCATATGATGAGTCATATAAAGGTTATATGGGTTGCAGGGCTGGTGTAAGTCATATGATGAGTCATATAAAGGTTATATGGGTTGCAGGGCTGGTGTAAGTCATATGATGAGTCATATAAAGGTTATATGGGTTGCAGGGCTGGTGTAAGTCATATGATGAGTCATATAAAGGTTATATGGGTTGCAGGGCTGGTGTAAGTCATATGATGAGTCATATAAAGGTTATATGGGTTGCAGGGCTGGTGTAAGTCATATGATGAGTCATATAAAGGTTATATGGGTTGCAGGGCTGGTGTAAGTCATATGATGAGTCATATAAAGGTTATATGGGTTGCAGGGCTGGTGTAAGTCATATGATGAGTCATATAAAGGTTATATGGGTTGCAGGGCTGGTGTAAGTCATATGATGAGTCATATAAAGGTTATATGGGTTGCAGGGCTGGTGTAAGTCATATGATGAGTCATATAAAGGTTATATGGGTTGCAGGGCTGGTGTAAGTCATATGATGAGTCATATAAAGGTTATATGGGTTGCAGGGCTGGTGTAAGTCATATGATGAGTCATATAAAGGTTATATGGGTTGCAGGGCTGGTGTAAGTCATATGATGAGTCATATAAAGGTTATATGGGTTGCAGGGCTGGTGTAAGTCATATGATGAGTCATATAAAGGTTATATGGGTTGCAGGGCTGGTGTAAGTCATATGATGAGTCATATAAAGGTTATATGGGTTGCAGGGCTGGTGTAAGTCATATGATGAGTCATATAAAGGTTATATGGGTTGCAGGGCTGGTGTAAGTCATATGATGAGTCATATAAAGGTTATATGGGTTGCAGGGCTGGTGTAAGTCATATGATGAGTCATATAAAGGTTATATGGGTTGCAGGGCTGGTGTAAGTCATATGATGAGTCATATAAAGGTTATATGGGTTGCAGGGCTGGTGTAAGTCATATGATGAGTCATATAAAGGTTATATGGGTTGCAGGGCTGGTGTAAGTCATATGATGAGTCATATAAAGGTTATATGGGTTGCAGGGCTGGTGTAAGTCATATGATGAGTCATATAAAGGTTATATGGGTTGCAGGGCTGGTGTAAGTCATATGATGAGTCATATAAAGGTTATATGGGTTGCAGGGCTGGTGTAAGTCATATGATGTGTCATATAAAGGTTATATGGGTTGCAGGGCTGGTGTAAGTCATATGATGAGTCATATAAAGGTTATATGGGTTGCAGGGCTGGTGTAAGTCATATGATGTGTCAAAAGGCACTCTCCCTGTAGGCCCTGAAGAAACAAAAAAAGAGCAGAGGAGAATTTCTTAAGAATAAAGAGGAAAGATGGCAGGTAACGAAGCATAGAAAAATAAAAGAATCTCTTCACTAGATGGCGCCACATCCGGCCCCTCACGAGACAACTAATGACCTTAACAGTCGTACTACTGTCACTGGAATGAAACAAACACTACATAACCTTTTCCTGTACAGTGGCCAAGTGATCTCCCTTGTCTCATAACCTCTGGCTATTCTACCTCAGTGCACACAAAAGTCATACTAGCGGTAAGTAAAATCCCTCTAAAAGAAATGGAATGATAGTTCAACTCCCTCAAAAAAATTAAGAGCTTTAACTGAATATTTCCATTTTGTCCAGATGATTAAAATCATCAAAAAACAAAGGAGCTTCAGCTCAACACGTTCAAAAAAACAGAGCATTCATAACTAACACCCTTAATAGAAATTGTAGATCAATACTCTCAAGAGTCACATCAACTTAAGATCAACAGCCTCAAGAGGTTCCAGAGTTATAGATAAGCGGCCTTCAGGAGGCTCAGCCGCTAACACTAGGTTTCAGGAAGCCCAGCCGATAACACTAGGTTTCAGGAAGCCCAGCCGCTAACACTAGGTTTCAGGAAGCCCAGCCGATAACACTAGGTTTCAGGAAGCCCAGCCGCTAACACTAGGTTTAAGGAAGCCCAGCCGATAACACTAGGTTTCTGGAAGCCCAGCCGCTAGCACTAGGTTTCTGGAAGCCCAGCCGATAACACTAGGTTTCTGGAAGCCCAGCCGCTAACACTAGGTTTCTGGAAGCCCAGCCGATAACACTAGGTTTCAGGGGAAGATACTCTTGTTGCCATATTAATGTTGATGAGATTCATGCCATTTATTCTCCTATGACAGGAATATGCTAGAAAAAAAGTATTGTAAAACTAACTGAATGCTTGAACTGGTCTTGATTTTCTGTATTAGTTAAAAGGTTTAACAGAAAAATATCCAAAAATAAATAGAGTAGATTTAAGATGTTGTAGATTTAAGATGCCGAAGATGCTGTCTAACATCTTCAACATCTTGAACCTTGTGAATACAAGAACTAAGGTTCAAGGCCAAATTTGCTAACTTTAACCTGTACGAATATTAGATCAAGTATAGCTAGTAGCACTAGGCTATATGAAGGTGGTGGTATAATCATATTTCTAAATTATGAAGCCTGAAGAAGGTTAAGATGATCAATCATTCGGAAATGAGTGGAGAGGAAGCGCTGAGTCCAAAACTCATGATTAATCTAAAGTAGATGTCCAAACATTTAGACTTAAATACTAAAGACACGAGAAGTGAAGATGACGTCTCATGTGGATGGAGTCAACTTGTGAAGCATGGAAGCTGTGCTATTTAAACTCTATGGCCATAATTCGTTAATATAAACCAGCTTATTAGCTTTATAGGCCGACTGCTAGAAATGAATAGTTTGTCTATTTTTTCGGTTTATTAAAGTACATTATCAGGGTGAATATTCAAATTTGTTTCTGATAAATACAACTGATACAAACAAAGGCAAACCATGAACTGATTATTTTGATTTTCAAATGAAATAGTATTAATTTTATTCTTTGCTGCAAATGGAAGGTCTGGGGGATTTAGATCAAATTTTGCATCCGTTGTGGCGGCTCTACAACCATCCTCTGTAGACCGGAGGTTTCGCGGGTCTACGCCTCCGCTGCCCGGTCTGAGACCAGGCCTCGTGTTGGATCAGAGTCTGATCAGCCAAGCTGTTACTGGTGGCTGCACATAAAATGGCATAAGAACCACAGCACGGCTGGTCAGGTACTGACTTTACGAGCCTGTCCAAAGCCTTCTTGAAGACAGCCAGGGGTCAATTGGTAATCCCCCTTATGTATGCTGGGAGGCAGTTGAACAGTCTTGGGCCCCTGACACATACTGTGTTGTCTCTCAGTGTACTCGTGGTCCCCCTGCTTTTCACTGGGGGATTGATGCATCTCCTGCCGAGTCTTTTGTTTTCAAAGGGAGTGATTTTCGTGTGCAAGTTTGGTACTAATCCCTCTAGGATTTTCCAAGTGTATATTATCATGCATCTCTCTCGTCTGCATTCCAGGGAATACTGATCAAGGGACTTCAACCGTTCCCAGTAATTTACGTGCCTTATCGTACTTACATGTGCCGTGAAAGCTCTTTGTACACTCTCCAGGTCAGCAATGTCACCTGCCTTGAAGGGGTTAGTGTACAGCAGTATCCCAGCCTAGAAAGAACAAGCAATTGGAATAGAATCATCATGGGCCTGTCATCCCTAGTTTTGAAGGTTCTCATTATCCATCCTATTATTTTCCTAGCAGATGCGGTAGATACATTGTTGTCGTCTTCAAAGGTGAGATCCTCTGACATTATCACTCCCAGGCCCTTCACATTTCTTTCTCGCTCTATTGTATGGTTAGAATTTGTTGTATACCCTGATGCAGTTTTAATTTCCTAAATTTTTCCATATCTGAGTAGTTGAAATTTCTCTTCATTGAACTTCATATTGTTTTGAGTGGCCCATTTGATGACTTGGTTTATGTCCGCTTGGAGTCATGCGGTGTCTTCGATGGATGACACTGGCATGGCAATTCGGGTGTCATCCAGAAAGGAAGACATAGAGCTATGGTTTACATCTCTGTCTATGTCAGGTATGAGGATGAGCCAAAAGATGGGAGCGAATACTGTGCGAATACTTGTTAGCATAGGCACTACTGTGACCACAAATGCAAGTTTTTGCAAACGAATCTCCGCTAGCATGGCCGTTACGAACGATAGCTAGCTGGCCCAGTGGCTAACGCGACGGTCTGGAATTTTGAGACTCTCTGACCGCGGGTTCAAACCCCACCCGTGGTATAGTTTGTTTGCAATAGTGTAATTATGATTTTGTGAGTCATGTTGACGCCTTTGAGGGTTCTTGAGCTAGAGTTCGTCACGGCCATGTTAGTGGGAGATTCGTTTGTAAAAAAGAACAGAGTTATTCACTGTAGCTGCCTCTAACTTTGTTTTCTATTACTCTTTGTGTTCTATTTGTCAGGAAGTTATATATCCATCTACCAACTTTTCCTGTTATTCCTTTAACACGCATTTTGTACTATATTACACAGTGGCCACACTTGTCAAAGGCTTTTGCGAAGTCTATGTATACGACATCTGTATTTTGTTTATCCTCTATAGCATCCAGGACCTTGTCATATTGGTCCAGTAACTAGGACAGGCAGGACTGACCTGCATTAAACCCATGTTGCCCTGGGTTGTGATATTAGTGTTATCGGTCTGTAGTTCCTCGCAACTGCTTTACTGCCACCTTTGTAAAGTGGGGCTACGTCTGTTGTTTTTAGTGAGTGTGGGATGACCCCATTGTCCATGCTCCCTCTCCATAGAATGTTGAAGGCATGTGACAAAAGCTTCTTGCAGTTCTTGATAAACACGGAGTTCCATGAACTTGGGCCTGGGGCAGAGTACATGGGCATGTCATTTATTGTCTTGTGATGTTAGGATAATATCAGAATTTTTGTGATCAAATTTTGGGTCTTGATGAAGAATTATTTGGATTGTCGACCATATCATCACCGAATAGTCGTACTGGGATTTAGTATCTCACTCAATTCTTGGCTATCATCTGTGTATGTCTCATCTCGCCTAGCAGGGGCCCAATACTGGATGTTGCCCTTAGATTTGGCATAAGAGAAGAAGCATTATTTTTTATTTTGAATTTCCTTTATGGCTTTTAGTTCTTCCTGTTATTCTTGTCTCTTGTACCTCTTTAAGGGAGATGGGGGTTCCTTGACGTGGCGAAGTGGGTCTTTGTCTAAGTTTCAGACCATTTGCTGACGATGGTTCTCTGACGTCTGCTCATTCCACCCAAAAACGACCTACGCGACACCCACTTCCATTATGCACAATATTTACAAGTATTCAGTGGACTAAATTTTTTACCTTCAACCGACTTCTCCAACTGATTATCTTTCTGACCATAGTATTGGTAGAGCTCTTTTACAACACGTTGACCAAAATATATTCTTTCACGCTCTTCGAATCGGTGTGTGCATCGTTACAGTTCAGAATGAAGAACAAGCTCATGATCTTTCTCATTTTACTTTCGTTGATAAACATTCCAGTCACAGTTCACATGCACGCTACTCTCAGTTCTTGCAGTGGTAGGATGGTTTTACCGTGTACCATTGTACAGAGTGATTTTCTGTCTTGCGGTGGTGATATTTTGGAGCAATTAGCCCTTCAGGACCTTCCTCAAATTGGATATACAATGAGCGGGCGCTCATTGACGGAGGTGCTTTCCCGGTAACATCGCCCGCTTAACTTTGACTGCCGTGAACTCCCGTAATCCGTTTATATTGCGGGCCATCGCCTAGAGGTTCTTAAAGTGGCCCCTACTCCCCAACAGTGTCGAAATTGCTGGCGCTTCAAACACCCAGCTAAATACGCAGATCTGTGGTGGAGTGCCTGGTCTGCAGTGCCACGGATCATGCCAATACATTTTGCAGTCTTCCCCTCACCTGTCTCAATTTCAATGAACCTCATCCTTCTTTTTCCCTCCGATGTCAGGTGTGTCTTAATGAACGAGAAATCCGTTGTCTTAAGGAGAGCAAAGCCCTTACTTACACTATGGGTCTCTTCATCGTGTCCCTTATTCTCGAGTACCTTGGCGTTCCCCCCTACCTACCAGCTCCTGCAGTGTCGTGTCTTCCAGGGTCACCCCCGTCTCTAATTCTTTTGCGGTTTTACCCTCTGAAACCCCCACCTCCTTACCTATTCCTACCTCAACTTCTTCTCGCCTGCTATTTTCTCAGTCTGCAAGGCCTCACATGATTTCATCTTCTTCGCACCTATCACCTGCCAAGTTGAACTTGTCTCATAAGCCCAGGTCTCTTTGCATTCCTCCGGTGCTTACAATTCCCCAACAGTTTTCCTTTTAGGCCTCGGTGCCTAGTTCTCATGCCCCTTTCTTACTCTCTCACGAAGGTGGAGGTTCACCCTCTTCGTGTGGTCCCCTCTTCTCCTGTTCTTCTCCGGACTTCTTCCCCAGTTACCTTCCAGCGTCCTTCCTCTCCTGTTTCACTGCAGGACTCTTCTGTCTCTGCTGGAGCATCTCTCCAGGTTCATACTCCCCTCCCCTCTCAGACCTCTTTGGTTCCCTCCATAGTCTCCCCGATCTCTACTTGCTCTACGTCACCTGTCTCTAAAGTCAGAGTTTTGGCATCTTCCGTATGTGCTGAGACACTTGACGCTATCTCCGACTACATTGTGGAGACGAAACCCTCACTGGACACCAGCGCGCTTCCTTCTACCCCGTCTTATTTTTCACTACCCTTTCACCAATCTTTTCCTTCACAGTATTCTGATTCCTCCTTGCTTACATGCTTTCTGTTGCCTCCAAGCATTTGACTTCACTGACCCTAATAGCCCATAGATTTTATCGCTTCTTATTCTTGGCATACCTGTCTTTGTGAATAATGACTTATTTACAATGGAATATTCATGGTCTCATGGGTAATGGGGGAGAGCTCCAGGTGTTGCTTTCCCAGTTTTCCCCAGTATGTGTCTTGTTACAAGAGCCCAAAATTAATTCAGCTCTTATTTATCCCGTTTTGGGCTATGTGCTCTTGTGTTCTTCTGATCCCGATCCTGATGAATCATTTAATGAGAGTGCACTTTTTGTGCACATTGGTATTCCGTATCAACAGGTCTTTGTTCGTTCTCTGCTGCATGATACTGCAGCCCGTATTTATTTGCACAGATAGTATACAGTTTGCTCTCTATATCTCTCCTCTTCCTGTGCATT
Source organism: Cherax quadricarinatus (assembly GCF_038502225.1). Lineage (NCBI taxonomy): Eukaryota > Metazoa > Arthropoda > Malacostraca > Decapoda > Parastacidae > Cherax > Cherax quadricarinatus. The sequence goes on along the minus strand of NW_027196175.1, from coordinate 26,862 downwards.
CTGTATCTCGGATATTGTGTTCTTGATCTCTTCTCTACCACAGCCCAGCTTGTTGATAGGTGATTTTAATGTTCACCATCGTCTTTGCGGAGGGTCGCACTGTGACTCTCTCACTTCTCATCCTCTTCATGTTTTAAAAATTGGTGCTCTGACCCACTTTAACTCTCGCACTCAGTCTCTCTATCTGCTCCTCGTCAATCGCACTTGATTACACATGGTCTTTTCTCCCGGATTTGCACGACAGTGATCACTCTCCTCTTCTTACTTTTACTGTGTAATCCCAATCGCCTCGTAGCCCTCGTTGGCAATCTTTATTGAAGAGCTGGTGCACCAGATTTCGACTTTAGTTTTGACTGCAGCATCACAATCTATTCCTCAAACCTCGGGCAGGCATTCACAGACATGCGTGCCTTGATCTCCTGCATGTGCCTGTGCAGTGGGTTTGAAACGTGCTGCGTGATGCCGTTATCGATATAATCAGACCTCAGATCGTCTTTCGAATTTTAAGCGGGCAAAGGTAGTCACTCGCCACGTCATACGCAATGCTAAATGCACTTGTTGGTAAGACTACCATTACCTCGACTTCCCCTTATGTATGAGGTTTGGAAGAAGATACAGAAGTTGTGTGGCAAGTATGCTTCAGATGCAGCTTCCGTTTTGCGGGTTGCTCGTGTTAGCGTTACGAAACCTCTCTCTCTCTCTCTCTCTCTCTCTCTCTCTCTCTCTCTCTCTCTCTCTCTTTTACACAGGGTTTGATAAGGTTAACGATCCCTAGCTTTATTGACAAGCTATTTACAGGTTAAGGATTCCTAATTTTATTGGCATGCTAAGAGCTGTTACCTATATCAGCTCATTTGAAAGCATTTTTATTGTTATGAGACATACAAGTAGGGAACAGGATGAAGTTGGAGCCATCTGTGGGCCAGCATTTTCATTTGATCAACTGACTATCTCGTTGACATCATTATGCTGTACGAATGTGTTCCATACTCGAGTCATCCTGGGTATATATGATCTCTCTCTCTCTCTCTCTCTCTCTCTCTCTCTCTCTCTCTCTCTCTCTCTCTCTCTCTCTCTCTCTCCTGATATTTATATTTTCTTCTGTACGTTTCTCTCCTCGTTCTCTTCTTCCCTTTACCTAGTAGCTAATGATTCCAGCTGCTGCATAATTTCTTCCTAAAAATATTTGCATAATATTCGTATGTAAAAATTTTTTCCTAGATATTGTGATTTAAATATTCAAGCTTTTTGACATTCATGGAAAAAATCTAATGAAAAAGATAATTCTCTGAGCTCTAAAATCTTCGTTTATGAATTGATTGTAACTCATTAAGAAACACTGAATTTATTTCACTCGCATTTGAAGATCATTACAAAACCATCAATAAATGGTCTGTCTAATTAGGGTTCAGCTCCCACTCATTATGGAAGTAAAATATTAATGACCTGACCATTAACTAAATTCGCTTTAGACTTGAGCTTAAGTCTAGGATAAGTCCTGTATCTAGCATAAATTCAGAGATAAGTTTATGCATATCCACTACAGACAAATTAATATAAAAAATTAAATCAATACACTCTGAGTCATCACCCAAAGTTGAGGTAATTAAAAAAATCATGTTGAAAATTTGTTGTAGCCTTTATATAATGTAAACCCGTAGACAAATATTAATGAAAGTGGCAAAGTTATTCTCCAGTGAAGGTTCACATACCAGAACACATTAATGTAAATATAATATTTAAAATGTAAGAAAAATATTTAATATTCAGTGTAGTTTTTGGATAGAAGATAATTAATTTCTGAAGGGCTGAAGAAAAGTGTATTAAAGTTGAGGTAGTTTTAACTTATACTGTTTATTAAGGTTTACTTAGTATTCAGCTTGATGTTTAAAACTATTGGAAGTCCAAAATACAATGACATTCCAACATTTTTGTTAATAAAATCAGAGGCAACAAAACTTCTTAAAATGAAATATCTGTCTTTCAGTAAGACACACTAAACTTGAAAGTTTGAAACTGATCGGAAGAGTCATTCTCCAGTTATCACACAAACAAATTTGGGACCAGGTTATATAACTTCGTCTACTGGTCTCCCACACATGCAAATAGTCACATTAAAATTGCTTTAAATGCATTTTACGAACTTGAAATTTTGAAGCCAATCGAATACGTCATTCTCCAGTTATAAACGAAAATTTTGGAAAAAAGAAAAGAAAAATTTTGCCGAGTGTAATGAAAATGGTTAAGTTTTGGGAATCACCATCATTGTTAGGGATAAAAATAATGTAAAAATGAATTTTGTTTTATGTAATTTTCTTTCAACATTCATCTTCTGCTTATTTTTTTCGAAAATTCCTAACCAAAAATATTAAGGCTTTATATAATTTTCAGTACAATGCACATCACTTGAATACTTCATATTCACTTCACTAAACATCACTCAACTACTTCATATTCACTTCACTAAACATCACTCAACTACTTCATATTCACTTCACTAAACATCACTCAACTACTACATATTCACTTCACTACACATCACTCAACTACTTCATATTCACTTCACTACACATCACTCAACTACTACACATCACTCAACTACTACATATTCACTTCACTACACATCACTCAACTACTACATATTCACTTCACTACACATCACTCAACTACTACATATTCACTTCACTACACATCACTCAACTACTACACATCACTCAACTACTACATATTCACTTCACTACACATCACTCAACTACTACATATTCACTTCACTAAACATCACTCAACTACTACATATTCACTTCACTACACATCACTCAACTACTTCATATTCACTTCACTACACATCACTCAACTACTACATATTCACTTCACTACACATCACTCAACTACTTCATATTCACTTCACTAAACATCACTCAACTACTACATATTCACTTCACTACACATCACTCAACTACTTCATATTCACTTCACTACACATCACTCAACTACTACATATTCACTTCACTAAACATCACTCAACTACTACATATTCACTTCACTACACATCACTCAACTACTACATATTCACTTCACTACACATCACTCAACTACTACATATTCACTTCACTACACATCACTCAACTACTACATATTCACTTCACTACACATCACTCAACTACTACATATTCACTTCACTACACATCACTCAACTACTACATATTCACTACACTACACATCACTTAACTATTACATATTCACTTCACTAAACATCACTCAACTACTACATATTCACTTCACTACACATCACTCAACTACTTCATATTCACTTCACTACACATCACTCAACTACTTCATATTCACTTCACTACACATCACTCAACTACTTCATATTCACTTCACTACACATCACTCAACTACTTCATATTCACTTCACTACACATCACTCAACTACTTCATATTCACTTCACTACACATCACTCAACTACTTCATATTCACTTCACTACACATCACTCAACTACTTCATATTCACTTCACTACACATCACTCAACTACTTCATATTCACTTCACTACACATCACTTAGCTCCCATGTAATCACTGTACATCACTCAACTACCTTGTCTTCACCGTAAATACACATCACTGAACTATCTTTAGGAAGAGGTACGATTAAGCTCTTGGAGCAGAGAGTCGACCTAGTAACTACAAGCAAAGAGGCGGGGCCGGGAGATGTGACTCGACCTTTGCAACCACAAACTGGTGGGTACACCCACTTCTATTTGAGATTCCAAAATTATATACAACATTCTATTTAATGCTTGTTTAGTTAAGTGATCAACTTAGTCATGTTCCTGGAGAACTACGTGAGAGGGACGAACAGCCACTTACTAATTTACTTCTATATTATATTTTCAAACTGGTTAACCATAACAGCACTTCCCCTTCTTCCACTGTCTGGCTTAGGACAGGCATCATCTACTTTCCAACTTCTTGATGTTAAATCCAGAACCTTAAATCCAGACTACATTTCCACACTACAATAACGCAAACGCTTGCTTTAAAATGTTATTTATATATTCTTAGCCACTCTACACCCTCCCTCATCTTAACTTCCTCTCAGATGTTATTAATATATTCATAGTCACGCTACATCTTTCTTCATTTTAAGTTCCTCTTAGATGTTAATATAGTCACAGCCACACTACAGCTTTCCTTATCTTAACTTCACCTCAGATGTTATTAGTATATACTTAGCTATACTACATCTTCCCTTGTCCTAACTTCCTCTTATATGATATTAATATATTCAGTATGTTATTAAAATATTCTTTCTTCATATTATTAACTTCCTCTCAAATTATATTTTCCACTATCATTTTTAGGCACTAAGATGAGAAATTATTCATTTCCATAAAAAATTATTCATTTCCTTATAGAGTTGTTCGTTTCCTTATTAAATTAATTTTTCATTTCCTTATAAAATTAATTATTCATTTCCTTATTCAATTAATTATTCATCTCCTTAAAAAAAAATTTCCTAAAAAAATTAATTATTAATTTCCTTAAAAAATAAAATACATAAAATAACCTGTACTTCACTCAGATGGGAGATATGTAAGAAGGTTATCCAAATCTTCATTGTCTTGTTCCACGTACGATTTATCCATTGATGGGTCCTGTCCAAGCTTGCGGGATTATCCCAGGTCAATTAAATGTGCAACGTATTTGTTATCGACTCTATCGATGAGTATGTTCCCGGGATGAAGGTCCTGGTGTGAGAAACCTTTAGTGTGAAAGTCTAGGAGTGCAATCTTCACAGCTTCGTAAGCTTTCTTGCATTCATCAACTGGGTTGCATTCGAAGAATTCATCTAGTGGTTGTCCTGGGCAGAGTTCCATGATGATAGCTGAAGGAAGTCCTTTGGAAATCCCCAAAAAATTTGGGGCTCCTCCAGCTCCTGCAGCAGCCTTCAGGAGGCGACATTCCGTCATGTCGTACTGCTGGGTTTCAAAGACGTTCACAGCAGCAATGACGATGGAGCCATCATCCATTGTCACCTATGCTCTGTGTGTCTTAGCGAAAGCTCCTTCGCCAATTTCACTCTTAAGTGAAATCTGAGACCATGAAAATTTCCGAAACTTTTTTATTGTCTTGCGAGGACGGTGCTGTGACCCGCAAGCATTGCAGACCTCTACCCTTTTGCTAGCGGGTCCAGAAGGGGAGGAAGAGCGATTCCGCTTCTTACTACCACCAGCCATCGTCTCGCTTATCATTCTCTGGGCAAATAAGTAAATAATTTTAAGCTCGACGCTCAGAGAGTTTAGTAACAGAAATATGCGGAGTCTTACTAATATAGTCGGAAAAAGTGATCACAAATAAATATAGTTAAGATGTAATAGAGAGGATTATATACAGAGGAGTAAGTATCGAAAAATAATCACAAATATAGTTAGGATGTTATTATAGTGTGTTGGTGTGTACTTACCTATACGTGATTCCAGGGGTCGATTCACAGCTTCTGGCCGTGTGTGTGTGTGTGTGTGTGTGTGTGTGTGTGTGTGTGTGTGTGTGTGTGTGTGTGTGTGTGTGTGTGTGTGTGTGTGTGTGTGTGTGTGTGTGTGTGTGTGTTTGTGTGTGTGAGAGAGAGAGAGAGAGAGAGAGAGAACAGTGGACAGTTACACTAACGTAGTTGTGTTTGCTGGGTTGGATTTATAATTGCTGATTAGTAGTGAACAGAGGAAACATTTTGATGCTGAAGATTGGATACATGAATATAGTGAAGATTTTATTTATAATCAGTGATGAGTAGTGAAGATAAGGTAGTTCAGTGATATGTAGTGTAGTGTTGATAGTTGATTGTTGCATAATGTAGTGAAGATAGTTTAGTGTTCTGTAATGTAGTGAAGATGAGGTAGTTAGGTAGACTGACGTGTAGTGTAATGAAGCTAAGGTAGTTGATTGATGTGTAGTGAAGATGAGGCATTTGATTGATGTGTAGTGTAGTGAATATAAGTTAGTTGGTTGATGTGAAGTGTAGTGAAGCTAAGTTAGCTGATTGATGTGTAGTGTAGTAAAGCTAAGTTTGTTGATTAATGTGTAGTGTAGTGAGCTAAGGTAGTTGATTGATGTGTAACAAAGATAAATTAGTGGAGTGATGTGTAGCGAAGATAAGGTAGAGTGATGCGTAGTGAAGATAAGGTAATTGTATGTGTACTGAAAATACGGTAGTTGTAAGATGTGTAGTGTAGTGAATGTAAAGTAATTTACTAAAGTGTACTTCTTTCATTGCTTTCCTTCTTATTCACTTCCTTCCTGTTATCTTCCGGTGCAACACTCTTCATTGATCTCATAATTACTTTTCCCAAGAATGAAATTCCGCTAGCAATTCATCATCTTCATTCGACATTTCCTCTTGTCCCACACACTTCATGGCGTACTGAAATGTATTATGTCCTAATTTATTTTACGATAAATGGCAATATCTCTACATCACCGTTCGTCATACACATAGTAATACAGATATTAACAACAGAGGCTTACTGGCCAGGTTATAGCAGCGACCTCCAAAATTCTTTTTGTCAGGTGATCGCGTCTCCTGATTAGCTAACTGTTGATGTCATTCCTGTAATAATGCAATATTACTTGCTACATTCTCTAGGTGCTGTAATTCCCCCACCTGGAAAGTCTCGACCGTAGTTAGAAAAGACATAATTCCAATCCATCAAGGTCGCCTGGGACCTCCAGAAAGTGGGGAAGGCGAGACATCCAGTAGGCATATAAATGACGTTCTTGACACAAGATCCTGGGGAAAGACTGAGGTAGGTAGCTAGAGGTGAGGAAGCCAAGAGACGAGGCTCACCTTTGTGATGTGAAGGACAAGCACACACACTACAGGAGGGTACATATGCAGGCAAATGTAGATGGTACAGTGTCACAAAGTTTAAAAAATAGGTGTCATGTTAGGTCTTTTATACTTAGGCTGCTTCCTTGATAAGTGATGTAACAATATTGGGAGAAGTCGTTAGAAAATACGTTTGTTAGTGCTATCAGAGATACAAAGATCACCTGATTATGTGTAGTAATACCAGACATGGAAATAAATGGTATAAAATACTTACACAATGGAAATATAAACACATGTGCAGTACAATGTGATCCTTTATTGACAACATTTCGCCCACACAGTGGGCTTTTTCAAGTCACAAACAGATCTACCTGGGTTGGAAGGTACGCGAGCATTTATAGTCAGGTTCAGAATGCTGAGGTCAGGTGGAGAATGCTGCATCTGATGATGTACCGAGTGAGGTTACAGAGTCTAAAATCTTGGGTAGCTTGTTTCTCCCTTGTTTCTCCCTTCCAAGCTACCCAAGATTTTAGACTCTATAACCCCACTCGGTACATCATCAGATGCAGCATTCTCCACCTGACCTCAGCATTCTGAACCTGACTATAAATACTCGCGTACCTTCCAACCCAGGTAGATCTGTTTGTGACTTGAAAAAGCCCACTGTGTGGGCGAAACGTTGTCAATAAAGGATCACATTATACTGCACATGTGTTTATATTTCCAATACCAGACATATAAAGATGCCGCTTATACATAACACTAGACATGCAACGATGACAATATTATACAACTTAGTAAAACTAGAAAAGCAAATATCACGCTTTTATATAGGGTAATATCAAGGTTGCAAAGATAAAGCTTTTATGCACAGCAATATTAGAGATATAAATGTGACGCTCCTACATAATAACACAGGTGATACGAAGATCACAATATTTAACATAATAACACCAGAAATAGACACAGAGATAACACTTTTATATGAACGAAAATGCAGAAAAGTCAAATAAGAATATAAAAAAGCTATGATATTTAAATAGACGAATTAAAAAACAATAAGTAGCCTCTCCATGGTAGTTTAGGTAGAGGAGTTCTTCTCTTCTGTCTGGACTATGATTCTAGCCTGTCCGGGTGGTCGTATTTACTGGGCACAGATTTATTTCTGTGTGTCCTCCCCAGTAATTACATCTGCTTGTATATACTGATATTTAAACACTTGTGTTGTAATATCGTATGTGGTCAGTGCTTCATGGGGTTGCTGCATTTGAAGAGTTAAGTTCCTCTCTGAGGAAATGCTGTGTTTGGGGTTCACAGCTCTCAACGTCCCCCTCAAATGATAGAGTTAAATTCCATGTTTTCCTTTCATTATACGATAACATTTTTGGTAGATTAGCGTGAGTGTAGAACACATTTTCACACATTGTCAAGGAGTGTAAACACTGACTGATCGAACCGCTGTAACATTAAAAGTTTATTCTGAAACGTGTCTTGTAAACTGTACTCTGCATTGCCTTTTTTCATACTCATAACGAGAGAACACAATATTACTGGGACCTGATGTGTTGTCGTTAATAATTCAACATTCACCTTTTTTTTTAAGAACATTTAATTAACTACAAGTCCATTTTGAAATAACGAACCTTCATAACTTTAACATTCCAATGATTATTAAAAGCTGTTATATACACACACTTGTCTCCAATTACATCTACGAGCGAAAATTCATCTTCTTGAATCTCATCAAGTAGAAGATTTAAAATAGATTTAGTGATTTAGTGTCTGAGATAATTAAAATATGCAAATCTATGAAACAATAACTCAGAACAAGTGACTGTTAAATGTCAAGATTAAATATAACAATATGAATATATTAATAAACAGAATATATTATATTATATACTATTATATTATATAATGTAATATATTATAAACAGAAAAGTAGACGGTAGGGTCGAACCTTTGTCCCGAGAGTAACATTTACAACAGATGTACCTGTTAATCTCAAGACCACATTTCGAGCCTCCCGTCCACCGTTTTGTTTTTTCTTCGACAGTCATTTATTATAACTTAAATTGAGTTCATATTAATAGATGGCTAAATTAGCTAACCAGTTAAAAATAAAGAAACGGCGACAATAGTAGGTGGCTGTAATATGAATTCAAGCAATATATTGCGTGTGGTATGACAGTGATGGAGTAAATGATGATGCAAGTGTTTCTTATTTCTCGGGTGACCCTACCTCGGTGGGAAACGACCCATGTGTTAATTAAAAATACATATTATATAAAATTATAACTCGGAACAGTTGAATCAGTGACCTTTCACACACTTAAGGGTGTATAACAGGTATGAAAAAGAGGCAGGCAGTGTGTAACCACAACAGTACAACAAAAAATATCTGTGATATTATGGGGAATAAATCAATAAAACGTGATTCAATGGCCCAAGTATAAATAAAAGAACGTGACTGCCACTCTGGCAATGATCAATGACTCCTTGAGGAAGTGACACTATATGGGCACATAAATTTTGTAGATTTAACCTAGGATTACACTAATTTATTCCTGATCAGAAGATATATCCATTTTTTTATGGAAACTAATTTGTTTAATAGAGTTATCATACGAAGGGTCCGAAAATTCTTCTTTTCTAGGGTTGTAATTTTTGTATTTGACCTAGACTTACTATTTTTATTCATATTTATAAAAAATAACAAGAAAAATGCAAGTTGATAAAAGTAAGTTTGACATTGGTCAAAGTCGGACCGAAACGTCGTCATGAACTTCTCTCTGCTATGTGCGGGTTATTTGTGTATTGTTCCAGTCACGGTATTGTATCTTTTTGTTGTTTATAAGTTTGATAATTTTGCGACAGTAATAATACATTAATCATCAATTAAAACATAAGAGAATATATTGGTTAAGTGAAATATAATGCACCATGCATGGATTTTTTTCTAAAATGGCTCAACCCTCGGCCTTAATAACGTCACTTGCAACGCTTCCTCGCTGACCAGTCTAAACTCAGTTTAAATCTGTCTCAGATGTTACTAAAATAAAAGTCAATATATAATTTAGTTCATTGTCGTGATGTATTGTTGTTATTACTGCTTAAGACTATAAATGCAACAGAAATAATAGTATTTCTTACCTTAAATTTTGGATGCTGGTGTTAGTTATAAATTATTGCCTCTAGTTACACTTTATTTTAAAAAGAGAATAACTACAAGAGTTTCCAGACCATAGCTGAGATCAAGATAAACTGCATAGAGAGAGCCTTGTTATACAGATCATTTCGGGCAACCTAGGTTTTGTTCCCAGGATGCGACCCACAAGCGTCGACTAACACCCAGGTACCTACTTAATGTTAGATGAACAGGGACAGCAGATGTTTCCACTCATTCAGGGGATCGAACCACAGATCTCAAATTAAATTTAAATTTAAGGTTTAACGTAAATACTTAATTATAATAAGTGAATTCTATTCACTACGCATTTATAAATCCATAACATCAAGGTTGAATATGTCAGATAACTACAAGCGTGTTAATTCTTTCAACTCACTCCCATTTTTTTTTTTGAATGAGCGGACACCCGTCACATAAACCAATTCGTCTCAATGCAAGGGTTAAATCTGTTCTAGTTTTCAATCTGAGTGGGCTAATTTGAGAGTTATGCCCACCTAACACAAAGGCCACTTTGCCACGACGCTTCTCTGGGTTTACCCCCATATTTTCCCGCTGTGAAGGTGATTATTAACTCAGCGCTGCCACCCATACAATCGTAATTTCATTAATTCGAAAATTCATTCAATTACGAGTTAATCTTAAAAATATATTGTAAAAAAACTGTTACCTAAGTCCCATCTACTAGGTTTTTGTTTTAATTTTAGGCAGTTGCTAGAAAGGTGTTACATAAGTTTTATTGTCTACTTTATCGTCTACTTTATTCTTACATTACATACACTTCAGCTTTACTGTAGTGTTACCTTTATTACTGGTTTAGAAAGACACGTAAGCAAACACTATAACATATTTATTAGAAAACGTTTCTGTCCTGGGACCTTGATCACTTCAGAAGTGATCAAGGTCCCAGGACCGAAACGTTTTCTAATAAATATGTTATAGTGTTTGCTTACGTGTCTTTCTAAACCAACTTGTCGGTATTTATTACCAAGGTTTATACCACCTTTATTACTACACAGGTAATAATTAAATTACTAAACGTCATTACATTCGCTGTTGGCTGATAACTGCGTCTCTTTACTAGTGACTAATTTAATATTTGATAAAGCAGAGTCGACGTTAATGGCTACTCCTTCAAGAGTAGACTCGTCTTTCTGGTTCATCGTAATGAATATCACATAGTATAAACATAGTATAAACATAGTATAAACATAGTATAAACATAGTATAAACAATCGTAATGACACGACTGCAAACAAACCATACCACGTGTGGGGTTAGAACCCGCGATCAGAGTGTTTTGTGATTCTCTGATCGCGGGTTCTAACCCCACCCGTGATATGATTTAATCTGTTTTCCTTCTCATCGTCTGTCAGCGTTAGTATAAAATGTATAATTTCCGGGAGTTTGGTAATACTTATAGTTGCCAAATGTTAAGTTGCAGTATGCTAATTACTGTCGCACTTTCAATATGCCTACTTCATACATCCCTACTGCATATATGCCTGCTGTGGCAGCCTCATCATTATATAAACTGGTTAGCAGTTTTTATTTCATCAGCGCAAATTTCTAGAAGTGATTCCACCTGAGTGAGTGATATCTGATTTGTGGTAACGCAATCCGTTTCCTACTGAAGCATTCGTCTCTCAACCTGCGGGCTGAGAGAACGCTTTCTGAGCCTGCTCCTGCTTACACCTGGTGGCGAACCGTGTACTACAGTACGCAAAATGGCGGATCGTCAGGGTAGAAGAGTAAACACGGTCTGTGTTGAATTCATTCGTGGCTCTCTCAGTGGTGCAACGATGCATGTCTTGTTGCCTACCATTATTCGCGACGTTTACGGCATCCCCACTGAGGAATTATATGGTGTGGCTCTCAATGGGATGTCGAGGTTTTTTGTAAAATTCGCAAATGCCGGCTTTTACTCCAAGATTGTGGAAGCTTTTCAAGAGAGGAAAATGGCGGTGAATTCAGCCGTAGAGGTATGCCTACATGACGTCTCCACATACGTCACCTGGGTCAAAGTAAGGAACGTGCCTTTCGAGGCGGAGGAGTATGTTATTCGGAAAGTTTTTGGTAAATACGGCACGGTACATGCAGCGACCAAGGGAGTGTGGAGGGAGGGCCCATACGAGGGGCTCCCGGAAGGCTCCTGCACCCTCAAGATGACATTAAAACAGCCGATTCCATCTTACGTTCATCTAGAACACTACAGGACCCAAGTTTTTGTTCACTATGCAGGCCAACGTAAGACATGCAGGTTATGCAACTCGTATGACCATATGGCTGCTCAGTGCTCCAGACGCCTGGTTGTACGCATCCGGAAACCTTCTCCTGTGGTCCTAAGAACCGAGGCCTTTGATCTGGAGACTGGTCCTTCGCCTGAACAAGGACCTAAGCTTTGGAGTGAGGAAGTACAACAAGAGGAGACACGGTCTATGGCGTGTGCCACCCTGTCGGTGGACACTACAAACGTGCCCACGCCACCTGTGGGGCCTACGGAGCCTGTGGAGTTGTCACAGGAAAGTTTGCTGGAGAACGTGCTAAACGATCTCCTGGATGGGGCAGAGCATAGCCCAGACGTTTCACCGGAGTGTCAAGAAGTGGTGAAGGATGATTCGCCAAATATGGGAGACCTGGACGTGACTACAATGACACGGTTGCATGAGGAGGTGGTGGAAGTCCACCAGGAGGCTTCGTCTGGTGAGATGTGTGTGGAAGTTGGTTCCCGCAAACGGACGGCAGGAGTGTCGGATATGGACGAGGTCCTGACACCGGGACAGCGTCCAGGGAAGAAATTATGGTCGAAAGTGGCTGAGGGGCCTCTTGAAGACGGGGTTGTGGCAAGCGCCCAGCATATGGGTAGGGCACGGGGGGGTGAGGGGGGCCTTGGGAAGTCAAAGGTCAAAGAAGGTCAGTGTAATGTACGTGTGGGAACGGGAAAGACCCACAAACATAGAGGAAAACTCCTTTTGTGAATTCAAGTGTGTTACCTTCAATGTAAATGGCCTGCGAGCAGAGTTTAAGTGTGTGTGGATGGAGTGGTTCTTGCGCAGGTACGTTGTGGACGTGTTTCATACAAGAACACAATTATAAGTTTGGGCGAGAGTTACGGTTAAAAGGCTACCGAATGTATGTTAGCAGTTCTTTAAAATTAAAGAGTGGGGTAGCTATAGCGGTGAAGGAGTCCAGCCCTTGGCGTGTCTTTAGATAGGAGGAGGGGGGAGGTGGGAGGGTGGTGAGGGTATATGGGTACTGGGGTTAGGTGAGGGTTTGTTTTATTGGCGTTTACATGCCAGCGGAAAGCAACATTAAAGTTAAAATAGAATTTGTGAGGGAGGCTTTAACGTTTTACACTCAGGGTTTGCCGTTCATTACCGTCATGGGTGGGGATTGGAATTGCGTTATCCGCCATTGCGATGTTGAGCCGCGGGGGGCGGGGTGCGTTTTACCTGTCTTACGGAATCTGCTGGGGGATGCAGGGGTTTATGATGTGGTGGGGCGGGGTGGGTGGGGGGTGGAGCATACGTTCGTTCGCAGGGGCTATGCGGCCCGTCTGGATAGACTTTATGTAACACAAGGAATTAGAGTTGGGCACGTACAGACCTTTGATGTGGGGTTTTCAGATCACCGTGCAGTGCTAGCAGACTTGAACTGGGATGGAATGATCAGGGTTTATCCAGGTTATTGAAAACTGAACGTGCGGCTATTGGAGGGGGAGGGGGATGGGTCAGCTTTTCAGGACTGGCGGAAGAATATCTGGGAAACGCGACGGGCAGGTGAATGTTTGTTGGAATGGTGGGAAACACGTGCCAAACCCGGAATAGCGAGTTATTATAAGAAGCGGGGAAAAGAGGAGGCGAGGTGGAGGTATGGGCTGCAAAACTATCTGGAGGGGCAGCTAAATGATTACTATGTGGGGGGCGGGAGTAGTAGTAGGTATGACGACATTGAACATCTTCGTAGTCGACTTGCAGAAATTCACAATGAACGTTTCAATGCGGTTAGAGTCAGAGCAGGTATGGAAGAAGTGCTATGGGGTGACAAACCCTCGGGTTGTGTCTTGCGCAAATTTGGGGTCAGGCAACAGGCGACGTCCCTCTTGCAATTGGAAGTATGCACGGGTTTGGGTGGTTACCTGCCGGGTCAAGTACTTCTCACCACGGACAGCATGGGTTTTTATGCTGATCTATGGTTTGGGGAAAAGCTACGGAGGGGAGTAGGGGGGGGGGGTCCATGAGGGCGGCCTGGTGAGGAGGGAGTTCAGAAAAGTTATAAGTGACAGGGATAGAACGGTACTAGAAGGTAGAATTCGAGTGGAGGAGGTAGAGGAGGCGATTTTTAGTATGAGTAAAGGAAAGGCACCAGGTATAGATGGCATTTCGAATGATTTTTATAGGGCGCATTAGGGAAGTATTAAGCATTGTTTGGTTGATGTATTAAATTGCATGCTCACGGAGGGGAGGTTAGGTATGTCACAAAGTACGGGGGTAGTTGTGTTGTTGCCCATAAAGGGAGGGGGAAGGGGTCTGAGTGCATATAGAGCAATATCTCTTATGTGCTCTGACTATAAAATCTTTGCAAAAGTTTTAGGAAACAGAATGAGGAAGGTCATGGGGTCGGTTATTCACGAGGGACAGCTAGGCATACCAGGTAGGAGCATGAGGGACGGACATGTACGTATTAGGGAGTTTTTGGAGGAATGTCAAGGAGGGGGGGTGTCCTCGGGCTTGACTGGCAAAATGCTTATGACTGTGTTGATAGGGATTTATTGAGGCTTATTTTATTGAAGCAGGGTTTTGGAGAGGGGATTGTAAGATGGGTTGATACCTTGTATGTCACAGCTATGGTACGCGTACAGGTAAACGGTAAATTGGGGCAGCCGGTCCGTATGGAAAGGGGTTTGAGGCAAGGGTGCCCCTTCTCCCAGCTGCTTTTTGCTTGTATGCAAAACCCCTTTTATGAGCTGGTGGATGGTGGTTTGAGGCGTGGAACGCTGAGCAGTGACCATGCAGCGCGTGTGGTCGGGTACGTAGATGATACCACAATTTTGTTAAAAGGGGAGGAGGATTTGCAGATCGTGGGATGGATTGTTGAGTTTTTTGGGGCAGAGTCTGGCATGTGCGTCAATAAGGCAAAATCGAAATTATTGGAGGTGGGTACATGGGTGGGGAGGAGGTTGGGCGAAAGGTATGGGTGGTCAGTCGTGGTGCAACTTAGAATGTGGTATCGTGTACATGGCAGATGAGAGGGAGAGCCGAAGGGTAAACTCTGAATTGGTGGTTAACAAGGCTTTAGATCGACTTCGGGGGTTAAGAGCTGGGGATGTCTCGTTGCAACAGAGGACAGTAGTGGTTAATACACTTGTTTATAGTAAAGTATGGGGTGTGGCTGCGGTGTACCCTTTAAGAGATATGGATATTCAGGAAATGGGGTTTCGGGAGAGCTTGGTTAAGTCGGGAGGTTGTCATGACCCATGTTCGTCGTGGGGGTTTAGGTCTCTTGGCTTTGGGGCCACGGGTGAAGGCCCTCTATGTAAAGCAGCGGTTCCTCAGGGCGGGCGGTGAGAAGGGCATCCGGGTGGGTCGGGTAATGATCGAAATGCGTAAATGGTGGAGCAGCAGGGGATTAATCGAGTGTGAGGACATGCTGCGTTTGTTGTTAAAGTTGAGAAATGCGCAACGGATCCGGGTGGGGAAAATGGTCAGCATATGTTGTCGTAGGGAAATTGTACAGGGATTGTCTGTTTTTCCGCTGTATAATTGGGGGGAAATATGGGAAGGATTTTGTAAACTTAAGTTGGCACTAAGGGTTCGTGAATTGGTGTACAGATTTGTCATGGGGATTTTAGCATCAAAATCGGTCTTACATAGGATGGGTTTGGTAAGGGAGGCGGATTGCTTGCGTTGCGGTCTCGAAGAAACAGCTTTCCATGCTGTCTACTTTTGTGATACCTTGGACAAAGTTCGTTCGTGGTTGGGGCGGGTTTTAGATTTTCTTAGTGGGGTAAGTATTCCAACCTTACGCGCCTTAACATTGGACGTTAGAGGAGTATCAAGTGAGGTACGAAGAGCAATAATGTACGTGGTGGCTGATTTCCTCTATATCTCGTGGGGTATGCGGGAAACCGGGGGATCAGTTAGGATCAGGGCAATTGCGGCAGGTATCTACAGAACGTATTGCAGAAATAAACTCCTATATGGTAGAAGTTGGGATAATAGTTTTCCTGCAAAGTATCGAAGTCTTACTGTTCCCGACTATAGCCGGGGTTTGGTGAAGTATGTTGGGTCTTTCCTGGAATTCCCGTTAGGTTTAGTTTAGTCTTTTGTAAGCGGGTGCCACGCTGATGCCACCGCTAAAAGTACAACGTTGTACTGGCCTTTAAGGGGAATGTTCATAAGCAGACCTTTTGGTGATGATTGTAAACTTTTGATGAAGGGCAAAAAGTTTCATTTGCCTGAGATTGTTTTTGTATATGTAGTAGCGGTCACCACTGTGAGGGGGGGTGAGATGTATAATGTTCTATATTGTAATCCATGGCCATTCAAGTTCCTTAGGCAGCAGCTTTTGTGGGATGTTGTTCCCTCACCCAGTGATATCACATGTATTTTTTTTTATCATTTATGGTGCATATAGTCAGTTGATGTTCAATTAAGCACCTTTACTAATATCACTGTATACAAGCAAGGTATACTTTTTGTGGGTTTATAATTAGTTTGAGAAACTAAATATGGGGTTGGTCGGGGTATTAGGTGTCTTAGTGTTTCCTCATATGTAATCATACATGCTAGATCTGTAAAAGTCTTATGTTAATTATTAAAGGATTTTTGCATGTTTTGATTCCTTTTTCAATATATGCAAAACCAAAAATAAAGAACACCATGTTTCAATTTCAAGAGTCATGTAGGTTTCTGATAGTTATTTTATATAACCATAGTACTAGTGAGTGTGCAGTGTATTAGTTTATATGATATTGTTTTTGTATATAAATTTTTTTATATAATCATAGTACCATGGAGTGTGCAATGCATTAGTTTATACGAAATTGTTTTTTGTATATAAAATTTCATATACAATATGAATAAGACTGTCAGGTTTTGGTTATATAGTTATTTTGTGGTTAAGATATGTTCCGGTAGTCTTCTGTTTAGTTATATGTCTTCTTATATAAAGTTTTCGCGTTTCTGTTTTAAATCATCTATGTATACCATCCATGTATACTTTGGTTTTAAATAAAATATAAAAAAGGAGGGTTTGTAGGTTATGTATATGGTTGTGGGTTATGTATATGGTTGTGGGTTATGTATATGGTTGTAATATAGCCATTATCTATGGTGTTCTTTAAATGTACCGGGATTGTGTACTAGAGGTTTTGTAATATCTCGTATGGTTTTTAATTTTATACTCTTATACATTATTGTATTTGTTCTATGTTTTAAATAAAAATATATAAAAAAAATCAAATACTATTACTCTTTCACTGGATTCAAAGGTAATGCTATTAAGGCATGGATTCAAACACTCTTTCACTAGACCCATTACGTGGAATTCTGTTTATGATGGAACACTCTGTGAGGAGGATTGAAATGTTTATTCTTAAGCGAATAATAATGTAACTGCTGTTATGTTATGTATTCGAGAACTATAAAAACCTGAGTTTTTAATGGTAAAAAAATTGAGACTCTCGGTAACCATATTATAACAATAATATAGAATAGTTAGTAACTTGTTTGTAGGCTGCATGATAAATACATAAATTAATTCACTGCCTTATAATTTGTTAATGATAGCTTGTAATTATTGACTTGTTCGGTAACTAAGGTATAATAATAAGTCTGGTATTCCCAACTGGAAATAATTATGGTGAATAATCAGAGAAACAAGATTAATAAAGTATGTATCTTGGAACTTATTATCTTGTTTAGGGATCTGCTTTTCTGGCTAATTAATTTGCCTTAAGTCCACTTTACCTAACAATTGCTAGTAATAAATCCTGGTAATTACTGTAATAATTGCAGTATCATAGCAATTATGGCGATGATTGCAATATTGGCGGTCGAAAGCAACTAACTTTGTGGGAAATGTATTGAGATAATAGAAAGTTTGTAATCACTTTTCAAAGTGGATTCACAGGTACCTGGGTGATCCCTTACGTACCTTCCTCAAGCATCTCCCTCGATAATGAACCTCTGAATTAGTACACCGTTCAAAGGGACTGCCTGTTACTGTCACAGTAACTTTTTGAAATAAATATATTGAACTATTCGAAATAGGTTAACAAAAATTACTCTCGGAACTATGTCCAGTCTAGCCATAGCAGATTTAAAGGGAGAAAATACACACACACACGATGATCACAGCAACTCACTATAGTTGACTGGTATTGTGTAGCAACCCGCTGACCACACATTATACAGGAGCCCAGAATAGCTGTCATACCTGCAACCCCATGAGGGAATCTGGACATGGTGGATCACCAGAAATACCGAATAAATAAAAAGTTCCGGATATTACGATCATGAAGAGTTGTGCTCATTCTACTGCATCACACTGCTGCTTAAAATAAATATGTGGAATATTAAAAAATGAGAAGTGGGTGCTATAATGTTATTTTATGGCATATTTCGACGATTCAGAATGAAGTATGTAATTAGCATTTTCTTACATACTTCATTATAAGTTTCTTGACTTAAATATTTATTCATGTACCAGGCTTTTGAAACCAAATACATAAAGTTCAGAAGCACACACACACACACACGAGAGGTATGATAAAGCTCATTGAGCAGGAATAGTGAACTAGTTGCGACCAGTGAAGAGGGGGCCAGGAGCTGTGAATCGACCGCTGCGCCGCAACTAGGCGAGTACACACACACACACACACACACACACACACACACACACACACACACACACACACACACACACACACACACACACACAAATAACCACTTAGTTTTTGATTGTTTGGTTAAAAAAAATCCTAACAGACAACAGAATCCCACACGTGATTTGTGGGAAGCTGAAGCTGTAAAACTTCTTGATTTATACTCAGCTAGTACACAAACTCGGTCCCCGCCACATAATTATACTCAGCTAGTACACAAACTCGCTCCCCGCCACATAATTATACTCAGCTAGTACACAAACTCGGTCCCCGCCACATAATTATCATCACAGTCCAATATTTTGATTTATTCTGCCAAAAATAATGAATTAGTCGAAAACTATTTCGAAGTCATTACTGTTCCTTGTCACTGCGTTCATTGGTTTCTATCAATTATTTCCGTCTCATTGTTTTGGGATTCATAGAACGTTTAAGCCTGTTATAGAATGTCGGGAACACAAACACCTGATAAACACTACAGTGTGGCAATGCGTAAGCTTGTAGGCAAGCAAACATGTCAGTAGATAGAGAGGAAGGGAAACTGGCAGTTTATCAGGCATACAGGCAGTAGGGCAGAAAGACAGGCTGGTCAGTAGCTTGAAGTAAATAGACAAATTTGGTAGGAAAGCAAAGTGACAAGGAACTCAGTATGTAAATATGATAATAGAATAAAATACCGATAAACTGATAAGTAAGACACATGTGCAACAGTTAGGTATCTTTATTCCGAAACGTTTCGTCTTAAGTAGAATACAGTAGCAGATAAAGCAGTAATGATGTATAGACGGTATAATAAGTCGATCACCCTCGAAGACGTAGTGTTGAGGTGGTCAGTAACTCAGCCCTGAGAAGATTTTTACACCATAATCTGGAACAATTTGAAACTGAATCAAAGGTGAGGTGCAGATAATCCTGACGGGCCCAATAACAGAAGTAAGAATGTAATCATTAAGAGGCTGTGTAACAAGAAAGAAAGCTCATGGGCTACTAATGAGTGAAGGATGGGGATGTACAAAGGTACAGGTTAGTGAAAGTAGAAACAGTGCAAGAGCAAAAATAATAGTTGGTGCAGTTACATATTTAGAGTCTGCATTAAAGATGGGACTCTCAGCGAGGAGGCGAGTTGTAATAATCTTGGTAGAATTACGAACAAAATATGGCGGATACAAGGACATTGTACTATGGCAACGTTTCGCTCTCCAGGAACTTTGTTAGGGAGACGAGTTAGACTCTAACTCGTCTAACAGCATTGACTTCTGGTGTTTCCAAGGCCCCAGCACACTCTAACTGTTAGAGTGTGCTGGGGCCTTGGAGACACCAGAAGTCAATGCTGCAAGCCCGCTGAAAGACAGTCTATTAAAATATGGTGGACTGACAGTGCGACCTGGTTATTTGAGCAGAAAGTTATTGATATTTCTCCAATACAACGAGAACAATAACATTCTATGGTCACCATCACACTATGATCAATGTCACCATTACATGATCAACATCACTATAAAAACACCATAACAGTGATATGATAATTTTCTTTTCTATAGAATTACGATCACTACGTCATCATCATTATCACTATGTGATCACTAACACGATCAACACCACTCCAACATGATCACTGAAACCACTACTTGATCACTATCCAGTATCACAAACACAAGATCACTAGTGAATAACTATCGTTACTACGTGATCACCATCCTCACTACAAGGTTCACTATGACCACATGGTCACCCTCATCTCATGGTCACCCTCATCTCATGGTCACCCTCATCTCATGGTCACCCTCATCTCATGGTCACCCTCACCTCATGGTCACCCTCACCTCATGGTCACCCTCACCACATGGACCTCAATATGATCACCATCACAATACATGATCCCTATAACAATACACGATCACCGTAGCTAATACATTAATCAAGATTTTTCCCTACATGATCAACATCAACACAACACGATCACCATCACCACTACACGGTTACCATCACCACTACACGCTCACCATCACCACTACACGGTCACCATCACCACTACACGATCACCATCACCACAACACGGTCACCATCACCACTACACGGTCACCATCACCACTACACGGTCACCATCACCACTACACGGTCACCATCACCACTACACGGTCACCATCACCACTACACGGTCACCATCACCACTACACGGTCACCATCACCACTACACGGTAACCATCACAACTACACGGTCACCATCACCACTACATGGTCACCATCACCACTACACGGTCACCATCACCACTACACGGTCACCATCACCACTACACGGTCACCATCACCACTACACGGTCATCATCACGACTACAAGGTCATCGTTCCAATCGTGTACTTTAACAAGCTCAACAAGGAGTAACTTACACACCTGCGTCACTGTCTTCAAGACTGATGGTTCCTTTGATTCTGGCTAAGTCTTTGATGCTGCTAGATTACTCAGTTAGCTTTGACTACTCTAAAATTCCATAATGAAAGTGCCGTGATTATATTCTCAACTGTTGTTGGGAAGTATGATACAAGTTCTACGAGAGGTTTCAGCACCTGGCATGTTGATTATATGCAAATCTTTCTTCTTACACTCCACGAGGAAAACATGAAAGGAATTGCAGTTCTGTAAATACTTTGAGAATGAAGGCTTTCTAGGTGTTCACGGATGATATTTCTGTGTGGGTGAAGGAAAAATCTTATCGTCACTACACTACCATCACCACTACACTATCATCACTATACTGCCATCACCACACTATACTATCACTACTGTAGTGATAGTATAGTGTGATGGTATTGTAGTGGCTGTAGTGTGGTGATGGTAGTGTAGTGACTGTAGTGTGGTGATGGAAGTGTAGTGACTGTAGTGTGGTGATGGAAGTGTAGTGACTGTAGAGTGGTGATGGAAGTGTAGTGACTGAACATTACCATCACTACTGCACTATAATCACCACTACACTAACATCACCACTATACTAACATCACCACTATACTACCATCACAACTACACTACCATCACCACTGCATTACCATCACCACTCTACAGTCACTTCACAACCGTCACCACACTACAATCACTATACTACCATCCCCACACTACAGTCACTACACTATCACCACACTACAGTCACTACACTATCACCACACTACAGTCACTACACTATCACCACACTACAGTCACTACACTATCACCACACTACAGTCACTACACTACCATCACCACACTACAGTCACTACACTACCATCACCACACTACAGTCACTACACTACCATCACCACACTACAATTACTGCACTACCATCACCACACTACAGTCACTACACTACCATCACCACACTACAATCACTACACTACCATCACCACACTACAGTCACTACACTACCATCACCACACTATAGTCACTGCACTACCATCACCACACTACAGTCACTACACTACCATCACCACACTACAGTCACTACACTACCATCACCACACTACAATCACTACACTACCATCACCACACTACAGTCACTGCACTACCATCACCACACTACAGTCACTACACTACCATCACCACACTACAGTCACTACACTACCATCACCACACTACAGTCACTACACTACCATCACCACACTACAGTCACTACACTACCATCACCACACTACAGTCACTACACTACCATCACCACACTACAGTCACTACACTTCCATCACCACACTACAGTCACTACACTACCATCACCACACTACAGTCACTACACTTCCATCACCACACTACAGTCACTACACTACCATCACCACACTACAGTCACTACACTACCATCACCACACTACAGTCACTACACTACCATCACCACACTACAGTCACTACACTTCCAT
This sequence comes from Cherax quadricarinatus, assembly GCF_038502225.1. Lineage (NCBI taxonomy): Eukaryota > Metazoa > Arthropoda > Malacostraca > Decapoda > Parastacidae > Cherax > Cherax quadricarinatus. The sequence continues at coordinate 4,086 of NW_027196175.1, read as the reverse complement.
CACCACACTACAGTCACTACACTACCATCACCACACTACAGTCACTACACTACCATCACCACACTACAGTCACTACACTACCATCACCACACTACAGTCACTACACTACCATCACCACACTACAGTTACTACACTACCATCACCACACTACAGTCACTACACTACCATCACCACACTACAGTCACTACACTACCATCACCACACTACAATCACTACACTACCATCACTACACTACAATCACTACACTACCATCACCACACTACAATCATTACACTACCATCACCACATTACAGTCACTACACTACCATCACCACACTACAGTCACTACACTACCATCACCAAACTACAGTCACGACACTACCATCACTAAACTACCATCACCACACTACAATCACTACACTACACTCACAACTACACTAACATCACTGCGCTACAAACACCACATCACAATCACCAGTATCAATCACCACACTACACGACAATCACCACACTACACGACAATCACCACTTCACTACCATCATCATTACACTATCATCAATACACTACCATAACCTCTACACTACCATCACCACAGCTCAATCACCACGCTACACGTCATTCACCACTACAATCACCACAGTAAACGACAATTTGAACACTAGAGTCAATACTACACTACCATCACAACTACCGTACCATCACCACTATACAGATATCACTGCTTCACTACCATTACTACTGCACTTCCATCACCACTACACTGCCATCACCACTACACTGCCATCACCACTACACTGCCATCACCACTATACTGCCATCACCACTACACTGCCATCACCACTACACTGCCATCACCACTACACTGCCATCACCACTACACTACCATCACTACTATACTGCCATCACCACTACACTGACATCACCACTACACTACCATCACCACTACACTGCCATCACCACTACACTGCCATCACCACTACACTGCCATCACCACTACACTGCCATCACCACTACACTGCCATCACCACTACACTGCCATCACCACTACACTGCCATCACCACTATACTGCCATCACCACTACACTGCCATCACCACTACACTGCCATCACCACTACACTGCCATCACCACTACACTGCCATCACCACTACACTGCCATCACCACTACACTGCCATCACGACTATACTGCCATCACCACTACACTGCCATCACCACTACACTGCCATCACCACTACACTGCCATCACCACTATACTGCCATCACCACTACACTGCCATCACCACTACACTGCCATCACCACTACACTGCCATCACCACTACACTGCCATCACCACTACACTACCATCACCACTACACTGCCATCACCACTACACTGCCATCACCACTACACTGCCATCACCACTACACTGCCATCACCACTACACTACCATCACCACTACACTACCATCACCACTACACTGCCCTCACAACACAACAATCATCACTATAGCCATGACGACTATACTAACATAACTACTACATTAGCATCACTACTACACTACCATCACTCCAATAATTCCAATATCACTATTTTCGGCTGTCAAAATGCTATACCAGGGTAGGTTCTTGGCTCGTCAGAAGTACATGGGAACGTTAAAAGGAACTTACATATCCAGGAGTTAATAACAGTAGTATCGCGTCTAGTAAACATGATGCCTCGCTACGCTATCCTTCTGGCGGTCTTATTCTATGGTATTTTGTTCTTGGTGAACGAGTGTACACGGAAGCGAAAATGGGAGCTCATTAATGCTATCAGGTCTCGTTACAGGAATGAACTGTCTCAGGGATTGCGTATTAGCATAACAAGCTTTGTGGACGCCCAAACTGACAGTACAGAGGCAGTATGGGCCAAAATTCCTCTTTTTAATACGATTATTACCCTTGTACAGAATTATATCTGGACTGAGAGGTTAATGGCAGAGGCCAGGGAAGTAGTATCATGCTTCTCCCCCTGGTATGTCCGTGGCTACCTGGTCACTGGTGCTCTCTTTGTAGTACTCCTAGTAACCCTCACCGTACATAACATGGTGTTATTTATTAGTTGGCTTAATAAGTCCCTTAAGTCCTGCAATAAAGCAACCTATTGTTGTAAATCTGGACAAATTTCCTCCGTTAATAGAGACGATGTGCATGAAGATCTATCAGCTGATAGTGACGATGAGTATGAAGATCCTTTAGCTGTTAGTGACAGTGTGCATGAAGATCCCTCAACTGATTGTGACGATGTGCATGAAGATCCCTCAACTGATTGTGACGATGTGCATGAAGACCCCTCAACTGATTGTGACGATGTGCATGAAGATCCCTCAGCTGATAGTGACGATGAGTATGAAGATCCTTCAGCTGATGCTGACGATTTGCTTGGCGATCCTTCGGTTGAGGTGGTTGACTATGATGAAGATCTTTCTGACAACTTCGTAGTGACCTTTCAAGAGGATATTGTTGATTTAAAACACCTGCTCAACTCCTTCGAGGAAGACTTGGATAAGTTTGTGTTTCTCTGCATCACACACAACTTGACTGGAACATCCTTCAGTGAGGTAACAAATTATACCAGATCATACCTCGATTTTGTCAAAGACACAAAATTATTTATTGATGAATGTATAAAATTCGTAGAAAACCCACCAGGCCTTCCAAGTGAGGATAATGGTCGTGTCATGGATGTACAACAAGCTCGAGGTGGTATTGCATACCTTTTACTCTTCGACGTCTGGAACTTGTCTGGAACATCCTTCAGTGAGGTAACAAATTATACCAGATCATTCCTCGACTTGGCCAATGATACAAAATAATTTATTAATTCATGTATAAATTTCGTAGAAAACCCATCAGGCCTTCCAAGTGAGGATAATAGTCGTGTCATGGATGTACAATATGCTCGCGGTGGTATTGCATTCTTTTTACTCTTCGATGTGTGAGAATTGCACAGAGATTTAATATGTATATATATATATATATATATATATATATATATATATATATATATATATATATATATATATATATATATATATATATATATATATATATATATATATATATATATATATATATATATATATATATATATATATAGCTTCAAGGAATATTATATTTTTTTTTTTGTTTTTGTAAGATTTCAGTTATAAAGCAGAGGATATGATGGTAGATGGGGGTGTTGAAGAATCTGTGACAGAAAATGTTACTGTTTTAAGTTATTAAGGAAAGTTATTATAATTATTATTATTATTATTATTATTATTATTATTATTATTATTATTATTATTATTGGTAAACCTTTGAAAACCAAAACGTGTCGCTTGTTTCTGATGTGCTGGAATTCACTTTCTTTGCAGTACACCCACAATGGACCGCTAATTTCCAGGAATCTATTTATTGCTAGGTGAACAGGGGCAGCAGATGTTAGTAAAATAACTCCCAAGTACCTAAATAACTCAAGTGAATATCCCAGTAAAACTATACAAAATATCTGACTGATGACTATGGAACCTCTCGAGAAGATTCAATCCTATTGTTATTCTTGTATATATTCCTCTCTCTTAACCTTGATTTACTTTCGTATAACTTTTCAGTTGCTTTAATTCTTTAAGGAATTAGTTTATGTCTGTTTATTATTAAATTTTGTGAATTTTGTTTTATCTTTAATTCTCCAAATTATATATATTTACCTGTGATGAATATGTTTTTTTCCGCGTTTGATTTTCTAAGAGTTGTCCTGGGATTTTCGATATTTTAAGGAGGATCCGGAGTCGACTGTATAAAATTTTTAAGTTTACATTATTACATGCTACTCTGTATAAAGATAAAACACTGAAGTACAATGCTATGTATTGTAATGTAGTGTTGGATTCTAAAACGATGCAGTTTTTGATATCAATTGACTGTTTAATTCTGTTCTGTCATTATGTGTAGTATTATACCTTATACAGTGCGCTATGTCTACTATACTTACTGGCTGTGTTGTTATAATAGCAGGAAAATTCACAGTGACCGTGAGGGAGATTCCTGGACGCTAGTGGAGGACACTCGTTCCAAAACAATAATTTTAACATCTTAGCTGGATT
>NW_027196174.1:100000-104235 GCF_038502225.1 Cherax quadricarinatus | reverse complement strand
AAATATCTCAGAAGCACTTCAAAGATCAAACTATGGCTAAAGCTTTCTGCTCAGTTATGGTATAATGTTCAGCCGTGGTTATTTTTGGTATTAGTCATCTGAGCTAGGATAGGACCTATGACTATGGAACTAGCGTCTGTTGTCAGACAAAAGCTTTTTAAAATTTGGAAATGTTAACTCAAGAACAGAATTCAACTTTTTTTTTAAAGTCTAAAATGTCCTTTCTTGACGGAAAGTCCAAATAATAGAAGCATCCTTCCTAACCATCTCATAGGACCTGCAATAGAAGAAAAAATTGCAATGAAACCTCTATAGACACCTACTATGTATACAAAGGCTCTTACGGCATCAGCAGTTGTTGGTGTTGGAAAATTTTGAACAGCAGTTACTTTACATAGGTCAGTCGTAACCTCTCTAGAAGTGACTGTGACCAAGAAACTTGATCTCTGATTTTGCGAACTGACATTTAGAGATTTTAATGTTTAAATAGGTTTCTTTAAGCTTACCGACCATCAAACATAATCTTTTGAGATGAGTTTCCACTGCTTAATCTTTGGACATGACAATCACATCATCCAAGTACACCATGTGGCTTCGAAATATGTTCATGAGCATCAAGAATGATGAAGGCAATTCTAAGGAAATGAAAATGACCTGTAGGAGTGGAAAAGGCTGTTAGATCTTGGCTGTCCTCATGAAGAAGGAATTGCCAAAACCCTTTAACAAATCTAGAGATGAAAACGCTTTGCTGTCTCCTATGTTACATTATAAATCACCTGGAACAGGAATTGGGAAATGATCTGAAATTGTTTTAGAATTCAACTTCCTAAAATCAATTACTGGGCGCCAAGTACCATCTTTCTTGAATGATAAAATCACAGGCGCATTCCACGTTAAATTGCTATGAGCAATGACATCGTCATCAAGCATCTGGTTGACTAACTCTTCCGTTATAGAAATTTGTGAAAGGTAGTTTGTACATAGGTATATATAGGCCTGGTACCACGTTCAAGTGAAATACTATGGGGCAGTACATTTGTTAAAACACATACAACAAATTCGTGACTTCATCTGGGGAAAGTCAGTAGGAGCTGAATCTTTTCCTCTACCGTTGGAACAGACGGGCTCTTCCCGGGAGAAAGAGCACCAAGCTACTGGTATGGTGACAACACGTTCCCTACCTGAACAGGATATAGTAGTGAATAATGTCAATGAGGGCGTTGTTTGCTCTGAGGTGGTCACTCTGACTAGCAGTATTTGCTATGAACACAGATAGATCTTCTTATATCGTACAATATGCAAAAATGGTTTGACAAACCCTTCATCCTGCATGAATTACTGTCAACCACTATATTATATCTATCTGGATCACGAGAAACATCTGACACCTAAGTGAGAGCACTAGCCACAACAGAAACGTCTCTCTGCAAACTGCCCGTGATTTAAACAAGAGAAGGCATAACTTGTTTCAAATAGTCGTTTACGAACAAGGCGTCCACTTAGGAGGAACTACTACTTGAATAATTTTAGTGCCCAAGGTTGTCTGAACATCCGCTGGCACCTGAAGCAGCTGCACACTGTCCTGCTTGCAAGAAGTTGTTAGAGTTGTTTTCCACACAGGATATATAGTGTTACTAGTGTCTGGTTGCTTGGTTACGCTACTGGAAAATGCACAGGACTGTAAAGACCTAATCCAGACTACATGCTCCGACGCGGTTTGGCACATCTTGGATTCAAGTTGATAGCCCCAGAATGGTACGACCAAGTAGTCGATTCGGGTAAGCCATTGATACGGGTCAAGCAAAATATATAGAGATTGCGCAATGATGCAAATCTCAGTAGAAGATAACCAGGAAAATTGATTTGATCAGCAAGAAAAGTTATAAATTCTCTATCTCTGAAGAGGCTAGAGCGAATTTTGACCTGCACACCTGAGTCCATGAAGACATGAACGGTTGCATCGAGCACAGAAATTTCTACAAATGGACCTATAGTTGCATCAAATGGACGTGCAAACAGGCAAATGAGTCGCAGATTGTCAATGAATACTTAATCAAGTTCATCCTCAAAAAAATCTTCATGAAAGACATGCAAAATAGTTTCGTCAATGAGGGACTCATCCTCGAGACTGCATAAGACATCAAAAGAATGCTGATGAGGGATGCCATGCTGACTGTTAGTTACATTCACAACTGGACGGCTTGATTTGGGTTCGTGGCTTCTCCCAAACCCTTGAGAAGGGTTCTGGTTATTTTGAAAGCCATGTCTTCAGCTAATACTTCTTCTGTGACCACGGTTGTGGCGACTATGAGAAAATTCTAGATACATATTATCCATGCAAGTAAATTACTGAGAAGTACGATGGGCATGAATATTATAGATAGTGCAATATGGTATGTTAATTTGAGAAGTATGTTGCATACGACGCTTCATATTCTAAATGCACCAGTATGATACATTACACAGAGGGCTATCTTGGGTGCGGCGTTGTTCCTGAACAACCCAGCAATTTGTAGCAATATGTCCTTTCTTGCCACAATTGTAACACTTTCTAGGACTATTGTTACTGTGATTGTTTTCAACGCTACGGGGACGGGACTGATCACAAGACTCGTCTTGAGAATTACTAGATACCACACAGATAATAAGCGTGTTGATGTAGCTGACCCTTAGAGTTTAGAATTCCTCAAAGGAGGTTGCTTGATGATGGTGAGCGGCTCTTGATCTAGGAAATTAGATTTATGCTCCAGTTCCCTGAATTAAGCCTGAATACCTACCATCCCCCCTCTCCCCACAGGCGCTGTATAATCCTACGGGTTTAGCGCTTCCCCATGATTATAGTAACAACAACAATAATTAGAGTTTAGAATCTGAAGAAAGGGAAGTACCTGGATCAGCAATTGATCGCACTTTTAGTAGAACTGTAATTCGTTCCATACTAACGGTAAGCAGATTATCTAAGAATTACGTAAGCAGAAAGTGGCAATATGTACTTGATAGCACATGTGCTATCAAGCAATATGTTGTGTAATATGTGCTTGATAGCATATATTGCACAACGAGCTAGTAGCCTTCACGTATGAAGGTTGAAGACTCCATTGATGCTGAAATTCCTCTTAGCAATTTGTCTAGACAGTACGAAATTTTGCAAGAGATTCATGATAAGCTGGTTCAGTTCCTCAGCAATACAAATAGATCAGAAACAGTTGATGGTAAATAATACACACGAAAGAATTCATGCTGTGGCCAACGAGTAAAATCATTGCATTGACGCACGAAATCGCAATGACACGATTGCAAACAAACCATACCACGGGCGGGGTTAAAACCCGCGATCATTGAGTCACAAAAGTCCAGACACGCATTAGCCAATGGACCAGCTAGATACAATATGATTCATCCAGATAGGTAGCTAGCTGGTCCAGTGGCTAACGCGTCGGTCTGCAGTTTTGTGACTCTCTGATCGCGGGTTCTACCCCCATCCGTGGTATGGTTTCATCGCATTGACGAGTTTATGAGAACACTAGCATCTATACACGAAAGAGCGAAAAACTGTCTTTGGCTAGTTTAATTATACAACCCACACAAGCTGAACCACCAAACACATTGTTAGCGGCACTGCGATACATGCAAAGCAGTAATCAGGGTTACCTGGACGTTCACCATAAATATGAACATCATATAGTGGTTCCCAGTAATAAATGAAAAGTTTATTTACTCTCTGCTTCATGTTAGAAGGTAAAGAACCATTACGGTCATGAGACATGTTTGTGTCATGAGTCGTGGTATGTATAATTACAGTAGCATCTGATCCACTAAGGGATGATTCATACATAGTCATAGCAGTTGTAAGAAAAACAAGATAACGAATATAAAAATGAGGCAAAAATCAACAGAAATTACATGAAAGGAAATTATTAACACTGGATTAATTATGCATATATGAAACAAAGATTTTAATGAGCACAATGAGTGAGAGAGAGAACTCACTGACAACCCGCGTCTTGCCTCGAGATTCTGCACTGGACTGGCTACTAACCACACAGGAGAGTGGGGGTTATTAACCTGGGGGGATGGGGTCAACGGTGACACCCCTCACCAACCGTTTCTAACTGTTGTATCAGATACATTGGTCCATATATTTATCTTACACAAGCAAATTAACCGTTGACAACACGTTCAGTACCTTGTTTCAAAAACCCTTCATAAGTATCAAAGAACTTGTCTTGACGAAC
>NW_027196174.1:0-90000 GCF_038502225.1 Cherax quadricarinatus | reverse complement strand
CTCACTCATCAGTCCCTTGTTCACATTGACTGCCTCACTCATCAGTCATTTGCTCACACTGACTGCCTCACTCATCAGTCTCTTGCTCACATTGACTGCCTCACTCATCAGTCCCTTGCTCACACTGACTGCCTCACCACATCAGTCTCTTGCTCACATTGACTGCCTCACTCATCAGTCCCTTGCTCACACTGGCTGCCTCACTCATCAGTCTCTTGCTCACACTGACTGCCTCACTCATCAGTCTCTTGCTCACACTGACTGCCTCACTCATCAGTCTCTTGCTCACATTGACTGCCTCACTCATCAGTCCCTTGCTCACACTGACTGCCTCACTCATCAGGCTCTTGCTCACACTGACTGCCTCACTCATCAGTCTCTTGCTCACATTGACTGCCTCACTCATCAGTCTCTTGCTCACACTGCCTCACTCATCAGTCTCTTGCTCACACTGACTGCCTCACTCATCAGTCTCTTGCTCACACTGACTGCCTCACTCATCAGTCTCTTGCTCACACTGACTGCCTCACTCATCAGTCTCTTGCTCACATTGACTGCCTCACTCATCAGTCTCTTGCTCACACTGCCTCACTCATCATTCTCTTGCTCACACTGACTGCCTCACTCATCAGTCTCTTGCTCACACTGACTGCCTCACTCATCAGTTTCTTGCTCACACTGACTGCCTCACTCATCAGTTTCTTGCTCACATTGACTGCCTCACTCATCAGTCTCTTGCTCACATTGACTGCCTCACTCATCAGTCCCTTGCTCACACTGACTGCCTCACTCATCAGTCTCTTGCTCACACTGACTGCCTCACTCATCAGTCTCTTGCTCACACTGACTGCCTCACTCATCAGTCTCTTGCTCACACTGCCTCACTCATCATTCTCTTGCTCACACTGACTGCCTCACTCATCAGTCTCTTGCTCGTACTGACTGCCTCACTCATCAGTCTCTTGCTCATACTGACTGCCTCACTCATCAGTCTCTTGCTCACACTGACTGCCTCACTCATCAGTCTCTTGCTCACACTGACTGCCTCACTCATCAGTCTCTTGCTCACACTGCTTCACTCATCAGTCTCTTGCTCACACTGACTGCCTCACTCATTAGTCTCTTGCTCACACTGCCTCACTCATCAGTCTCTTGCTCACACTGACTGCCTCACTCATCAGTCCCATGCTCGCACTGACTGCCTCACTCATCAGTCTCTTGCTCACTCTGCCTCACTCATTAGTCTCTTGCTCACACTGCCTCACTCATCAGTCTCTTGCTCACACTGCCTCACTCATCAGTCTCTTGCTCACACTGACTGCCTCACTCATCAGTCTCTTGCTCACACTGACTGCCTCACTCATCAGTCCCTTGCTCACACTGACTGCCTCACTCATCAGTCTCTTGCTCACACTGACTGCCTCACCCATCAGTCTCATGCTCACACTGACTGCCTCACTCATCAGTCTCTTGCTCACACTGCCTCACTCATCAGTCTCTTGCTCACACTGACTGCCTCACTCATCAGTCTCTTGCTCACACTGACTGCTTCACTCATCAGTCTCTTGCTCATACTGACTGCCTCACTCATCAGTCCCTTGCTCACACTGCCTCACTCATCAGTCCCTTGCTCACACTGACTGCCTCACTCATCAGTCTCTTGCTCACATTGACTGCCTCACTCATCAGTCTCTTGCTCACACTGCCTCACTCATCAGTCTCTTGCTCACACTGCCTCACTCATCAGTCTCTTGCTCACATTGACTGCCTCACTCATCAGTCTCTTGCTCACGCTGACTGCCTCACTCATCAGTCTCTTGCTCACACTGACTGCCTCACTCATCATTCTCTTGCTCACACTGACTGCCTCACTCATCAGTCTCTTGCTCACACTGACTGCCTCACTCATCAGTCTTTTGCTCACTCTGCCTCACTCATTAGTCTCTTGCTCACACTGCCTCACTCATCAGTCTCTTGCTCACACTGCCTCACTCATCAGTCTCTTGCTCACACTGACTGCCTCACTCATCAGTCCCTTGCTCACACTGACTGCCTCACTCATCAGTCTCTTGCTCACACTGACTGCCTCACTCATCAGTCCCTTGCTCACACTGACTGCCTCACTCATCAGTCTCTTGCTCACACTGACTGCCTCACTCATCAGTCTCTTGCTCACACTGACTACCTCACTCATCAGTCCCTTGCTCACACTGCCTCACTCATCAGTCCCTTGCTCACACTGACTGCCTCACTCATCAGTCTCTTGCTCACATTGACTGCCTCACTCATCAGTCTCTTGCTCACGTTGACTGCCTCACTCATCAGTCTCTTGCTCACCCTGACTGCCTCACTCATCAGTCTCTTGCTCACACTGACTGCCTCACTCATCAGTCCCTTGCTCACACTGACTGCCTCACTCATCAATCTCTTGCTCGCACTGACTGCCTCACTCATCAGTCTCTTGCTCACACTGCCTCACTCATCAGTCTCTTGCTCACACTGACTGCCTCACTCATCAGTCTCTTGCTCACACTGCCTCACTCATCAGACTCTTGCTCACACTGACTGCCTCACTCATCAGTCCCTTGCTCGCACTGACTGCCTCACTCATCAGTCTCTTGCTCACTCTGCCTCACTCATTAGTCTCTTGCTCACACTGCCTCACTCATCAGTCTCTTGCTCACACTGCCTCACTCATCAGTCTCTTGCTCACACTGACTGCCTCACTCATCAGTCCCTTGCTCACACTGACTGCCTCACTCATCAGTCTCTTGCTCACACTGACTGCCTCACTCATCAGTCCCTTGCTCACACTGACTGCCTCACTCATCAGTCTCTTGCTCACACTGACTGCCTCACTCATCAGTCTCTTGCTCACACTGACTGCCTCACTCATCAGTCTCTTGCTCACACTGCCTCACTCATCAGTCTCTTGCTCACACTGACTGCCTCACTCATCAGTCTCTTGCTCACACTGACTGCTTCACTCATCAGTCTCTTGCTCATACTGACTGCCTCACTCATCAGTCCCTTGCTCACACTGCCTCACTCATCAGTCCCTTGCTCACACTGACTGCCTCACTCATCAGTCTCTTGCTCACATTGACTGCCTCACTCATCAGTCTCTTGCTCACACTGCCTCACTCATCAGTCTCTTGTTCACGCTGACTGCCTCACTCATCAGTCTCTTGCTCACACTGACTGCCTCACTCATCATTCTCTTGCTCACACTGACTGCCTCACTCATCAGTCCCTTGCTCACACTGACTTCCTCACTCATCAGTCTCTTGCTCACTCTGCCTCACTCATTAGTCTCTTGCTCACACTCCCTCACTCATCAGTCTCTTGCTCACACTGCCTCACTCATCAGTCTCTTGCTCACACTGACTGCCTCACTCATCAGTCCCTTGCTCACACTGACTGCCTCACTCATCAGTCTCTTGCTCACACTGACTGCCTCACTCATCAGTCCCTTGCTCACACTGACTGCCTCACTCATCAGTCTCTTGCTCACACTGACTGCCTCACTCATCAGTCCCTTGCTCACACTGACTGCCTCACTCATCAGTCTCTTGCTCACACTGACTGCCTCACTCATCAGTCCCTTGCTCACACTGACTGCCTCACTCATCAGTCTCTTGCTCACACTGACTGCCTCACTCATCAGTCCCTTGCTCACACTGACTGCCTCTCTCATCAGTCTCTTGCTCACATTGACTGCCTCACTCATCAGTCTCTTGCTCACGTTGACTGCCTCACTCATCAGTCTCTTGCTCACACTGACTGCCTCACTCATCAGTCTCTTGCTAACACTGACTGCCTCACTCATCAGTCTCTTGCTCACATTGACTGCCTCACTCATCAGTCTCTTGCTCACATTGACTGCCTCACTCATCAGTCTCTTGCTCACATTGACTGCCTCACTCATCAGTCTCTTGCTCACACTGACTGCCTCACTCATCAGTCTCTTGCTCACATTGATTGCCTCACTCATCAGTCTCTTGCTCACATTGCCTGCCTCACTCATCAGTCTCTTGCTCACACTGACTGCCTCACTCATCAGTCTCTTGCTCACATTGACTGCCACACTCATCAGTCTCTTGTTCACACTGGTTCGCTCCTACACTAACTCTAATTTATATTATTGCACACAGAATAATCTCACTCATATACACTCCCTCACAAGCAATATCATGCTCACACAGGCTTTCACTCACACCATTCTTTTCCTTACAATGGTGGCTCACACACCATTCTCTTGCTCACACGTGGTCTCTTACAATCTTCCTCGCTCACACACCACTCAACGTTCGTGGAAATAAATGATATAATATACCTACACAATGGAAATATAAACACTTAAGCAGTATAATATGATCCTTTGTTGACACCGTTTCACCCACACAGTGGGCTTTATTAAGTCACAAACAGATATACCTGGGTGAAAGGTACTTGACTATTTATAGGATGGCGTCAGGTGGAGAACTCTGGGTCAGGTGGAGAATGCTGCATGTAACAGTCTTCCGAGAAGAGTGATAGTATATGAGTGGACCTTCTGCAGTGTTCCTCCATTCTTATGTTCTTATGTGAGATAGCGATGAAGAAGTTTCTTGGCAAGGGGTTCACCTATGTTATAGAAGCCGTGGTTCTGGTTGAAGTTGTTGGGTATACAGATAAGAGATGATTCGAGGATTCTTCGGTATTGAGTGTTGTCTTCTCTGGCGATAAGGCTTGCGTTTCTGTAGTTGATTAAATGGTTGTGTGAATTTCGGTGTTGAACACAGGCATTCCTTGGATCGTCAGTTCTGCCTGCATACTAGTGTTCTGAAATACATATTTGGAGGTCTCTGGATGTTTCGCAGACATATAATTTGCTGCAGTTATTGCAAGGGATTGTGTATACCCTTGCAGAGGATTGAAGCTTGTCCTGTCTATTACTGGTAGTGTCCTTGATGGTGGTGGATGTGGAGGTAGATACTTGGAATGTGGTATTGGAAAAGATGTTGAAAACGTGTCTGGCAAAGGAGTTGGTGAAGGGACTGTGTATCTCTTCTCTGCAGTGTCTTCTATGGATGTGTTAAAGTTGTTCAATTCCCGTCGTCTGCAGTCTCCTATGAAGTTACGAGGATAGTGAAGTTTAGAAAATACTTGTTCAATAAGAGTGCATTCTTCCTCAAGGAACTCATTGCTGCAGATTCTGAGCGCGCAGGAAGAAGCCTACAATTACACCACGTTTAGTTTTGGTATCGTGGTGGAAGTAGAAGTGGAGAAGATCGTGTTAGTTTGTTGGTTTTCGATATACTTTACAACGAAGTTCATGGTCAGCTTTGCAGAGAAGAACATCAAGGAAAGGAAGAGTGTTTTAGACTTCTAGTGTGACGCCATCCTATAAATACTCACATACCTTTTACCCAGGTAGATCTGTTTGAGACTTGATAAACCCCATTGCGTGGGCGAAACGTTGTCAATAAAGGCTCACATTATACTGCTTAAGTGTTTATACCTCCACTCAATGTTACTGCATGCTTTCTCACATACCAGTCTCCTACTTACCCTTGCTCGCTGACACACCAGTCTCTCGCTCACCCATGTTTGCTACCACACTAGTCACTCGCTCACCCATGCTCGCTACCACACCAGTCTCTTCCTAACCAAAACTCGCTACCACACCTGTCTCTCGCTCACCCATACTCGCAACCACACCTGTCTCTCGCTCACCCATGCTGGCTACCACACCAGCCTCTCGCTCACCCATACTCGCTACCACACCTATCTCTCGCTCACCCATACTCGCTACCACACCTACCTCTCGCTCACTCATGCTAGCTACCACACCAGCCTCTCTCTCACTCATGCTAGCTCACACACCAATCTAATGCTATCACACTCATTCATACACTAATCACTTGCCTACTTACACTGCCTTACTCATTGGTCTGGTGTTTACTCACACTAGCTCACACACACTACCATATGTTCTCTCATACATCAATATCTGCCTTGCACACACTCGCTCGCTCTCTCATCAATCTCTTGCTTCCACAGGGTGGTTCACGTGCGAATCTCTCGAACGCACCAATCTCTTGCTTACGCACCAATCTTTACATGACACATTTCCACTCATATATCAATGTCTTGCTTCTATGTCATCAATGAAGCTTCTTGACTCACGTTATGACTAACAAGATACTCATTGGAAAAAGTAAAAAAATACGGGAAAATGGAATTAATGTCGTATTGTTATGGATTCCATCACACATCAGATTGCACTTTCATGATAAAGTGAATAAGTTGGCCATAACAAAAGTATCCATAAGGAAAATGTGGAATATAACTTTGGTGTTTCTGTGTCTGGCATTAGGAATAATATTTGGAGGTCAGTTGTAACTGTAGTGTAAGCGCGCCTCTAGAAAGACAGCGATGGAGCGAATGATGATGAAAGTTTTTCTTTTTCGGGTCACCTTGCCTTGGTGGGAAACGGCCGATGTGTTAATAAAAAGAAGTTAATAATGAAATCGAATGCTGTTATAAGCCTAAGTAGCTCCATCACCCACTATAACATGAACATTGTTAGGTAAGACACATATGCAACAGTTAGGTATCTTTAAGATACCTAACTGTTGCATATGTGTCTTACCTAACAACCTGTCGGTATTTTATACCATTTTAATATTCAACATGAACATTAATAAGTACGTTTATGGAGCAACTTGCAATGTGAACAGACTGACCGATGCACTGGCCAGGCTTAAGCCTGGTTGCAAGTACTTCTGGCAGTATGGCAGAAACAAGCATGATGATCAAACCAAATGCAAAATATGTGGCCAGCTCTATGGTCACTATTTTGAACACTATATACTTAATTCTCTGCTTATTGAGGAGTATATAGATACTATAATAACCAATGTGATATATCATGATATATTTTCAATGAAAATAAGACACCAGACGTAATAAGCAAGTTTCTTAAATTTTCTTACAACAGATAAGTTAAACTGTAGATATAAATTCAGACGGATTTAAGAATTTATGAATTTGGAAGTTTAGAAGGACATTTCCAAAACATAATTTGACATAATAAGTAACAGACGAAAGTTTGACATTAGTAATGAATTAATTACTTCTTGACACTAGTAAGTTGTACGTAACTTAGTGTGGTCCATTTAAATTAACTAAGGCTGTAAACAAAGCAGAGTATTTATCTGATATTAGCAGAATACGTATGCTATTTTATATTAATATCTTGAAGATAGATTTAGAAAGTCCTACCGTCTGTAAAGAATCATAAATGTAATATTTGTGTCACTGATATAGACGGATCTGACTCTGGAAATAACTGTACATTGGATGTTATTACTTATGAGTTCTCAGCACTAAATTCTAGTGTCAATCTTATCAGTTATTTAACATCTCAACAACAGCCACAATTTCAGAGTACAGTTTCAAATTCTTGTATGTATTTTCAAATACTCTGAGACTTACAACTATTGTCCTCCATAAATTAGAATTAACCACCACTGGGTAAAAAGAAAGGGAAAGAAAAGTAATCAATTTCAGTACCTCTCAGAGATGTTTTTGAACAATAAGTCGATAAGCTATTAATTCTTGGAATTATTAAATCTTCAACATCTGTTTATTGTTCTCCTGCTGTTATCT
The DNA here is from genome assembly GCF_038502225.1 of Cherax quadricarinatus. Lineage (NCBI taxonomy): Eukaryota > Metazoa > Arthropoda > Malacostraca > Decapoda > Parastacidae > Cherax > Cherax quadricarinatus. The sequence goes on along the minus strand of NW_027196174.1, from coordinate 82,344 downwards.
TCGAAAATACAGTTCATACAGGAATCTTTATTGAAGAAACGTTTCGCCACACAGTGGCTTCATCAGTCTTATACAAAGCAGGAAGGTATAAGGAGAGGAGGAGTTTGAGGTAATAAGTCCCTCAGCCTGGAGTCGATGTGTTCAGTCCAACAATCTTGTAGAAATTGATTCCCATATGTTGCACAAGTGTCTCAATTATTCAACTTGTCGGTTTTCAAAACCATTCATCACAGTTCATACAGTTTTGCACAAGTTTTTAGTAGTCTTAAAGCTTTCACTAAATAAGATTCTCAACTATTGCTGTCACTGAAAAAATCATCTTTTCAAGTATCATAACTCAAGATATTTTCCCAAACTAGATGGTATTCAAACTTACCACCAGGTTAAATTGCATCCTGATTCCAGATCTTCAACAACTTTTCCTACACAGCTGCAGTGTCCCACCATGTCATTCGTGGTGGTTAGAGCCTGCACCACCTACATTCGTTTAAAGACAATTGTTCTTCCAGGTTTTGCTAACGTTTCAATGTACTTTGACAATATTTATATTCTGACTCAGTCTGCCGGTGAAATCTGTTAAGTTTTACAAAGATTTAGATCACGTGGTTTGACTGATTTTTTTTAGATTCAGTGTATGTGCTTTATTATTTCTGATAACTGTCTAAGCCTTGTCCTGGAAAGACTAGTGCTTTATAGTTTTGTAACATTTCCAAGCCTAATAAATTTATTAGACGTTTCCTGGGATAAACAACCTACAGGAAATTCGTTCCTAATTCAGCTAACCTTTTTTATTTAAAAAAAAACAGGTTAAGAAATGTAGATGAATGATTCACAGAACCGACAAGTTGATAAATTCGACACATGTGCAACACTTGGGTATCTTTATTGAGGAAACGTTTCGCCACACAGTGGCTTCATCAGTCCATACAAAGGAGAACAGGGAAGAACAGGAGAACTTTGACGTAATCAGTCCCTCAGCCTTGTGTCGGTGGACTGATGAAGCCACTGTGTGGCGACACATTTCCTCAATAAAGATACCCAAGGAGGCCCGGTTACAGACCGGGCCGCGGGGGCGTTGACCCCCCTGAACTCTCTCCAGGTAAGTGTTGCACATGTGTCTAATTTATCAACATGTCGGTTCTCTGAACCATTCATCTACAATCCTGTCAGACACAGCAACATCTTGGGATCTTAATACTTGGGAATTCTTCACTTGCCTAACCCTTGGGCACGACCTACTTCCACATTGGTCAAATGTGATACCAAAATACGACTGCTGCACCTCTCCTGCCTACGGTATATAAGCTACTTCTCTGCAGATATGCTGTATTCTTTTCTCGATTGATAGACTGACCACATCGACTCAAGGCTGAGGGATTGATTACCTCTAGCTACTCCTGTTCTTCACCATTCTCCTTTGTATGGACTGATGAAGCCACTGCATGGCAAAACGTTTCCTCAAATTAAGGTATCCAAGTGTTGCACATATGTCTAATTTATCAGGTTAAGAAATCCCTGCAGTGTACTCAAGATGTCTTGATGCATTGTAACAAAATTAATATTTGTTTTGATAATCCCAGACATTAATAAAATTTTTGTTTACAAACAAATGCTTCTAACACAAGATTAAGAGCAGTTTATTGCCAGGACTATGATGATTCACTATTATATATGTTATTTGTAAGTAAGAAGCTGATTCCTACTGAACTAAAGTACTCGACGGTGGAAAAATAGTGATCTGGTATTGTTTGGGAAATGTTACAGTTTAAATATTATCTTTATGGTAAGATTTTTCTTTAGAATACAGATGACAAGGTTGTACTGTACCTTGAAACTCTCAAGACATCGAACAGTGGATTATTATTGTGGACTCTGATGTTCCAACCTTTAAATATAGTTTATATTAGAGTATCAAGCAGTTATTTCTCTGACTGAGCCCATGTGTTGATTTAATTTTGGGCTATAGGTATTTTTTTGTAAACTTTTACCAAAGATTTGAATTTAACTCCTAAGTTTAAGTCTTAACGTGTTTTTTTCTTATTCTTGCGGTTCCTCTGGGGATCGGACAGTCTGCTGGCTCTATTTCTCAGGCTTCTTTTTGTCTACCTCACTTGCCAATGTCTTTTGCAGTCCTGAGATATGAATGTTTAACTTGTTCCTACTCATTTCGATTTGCAGTAATTTTTTTAGGCATTTATTAAACTCATTTAACATTTTCACAGCTCAGCTGTAATTATCATGGATGATTTACGTATTTCATTCCTGTCTACCTCAATATTCACAGTAGTTTCAGATTCCCTTAGTGCCTTACAAGATATTCAAAAATTTTATTCTCCTTATTATCTCATTCTTCTTATACAACTTTAGTTGCGCCACATTTCCAGAAAAAAACGAAAATATAATTTTCTGATGAGCCCGGACATACGTATGTTCGGGGAAACGAGGAGGCAAACTCGGCTGTGAGGTCAGCTGCTCTTGACCTCGTTTTATATATTGGTATTCCATTCTCTGACTATTTTACTGTAGAAGCTTCCAACTGTCACCAGCTGTAGAAGTTTCAAGCATTTATCAGCTGTAGAAGCTGCCAGCAGACACCAGCTGTAGAAGCTGCCAGCAGTCATCAGCTGCAGAAGCTGCCAGCAGTCACCAGCTGTAGAAGCTGCCAGCAGTCACCAGCTGTAGAAGCTTCCAGCAGTCACCAGCTGTAGAAATTTACAGCAGTTATCAGCTGTAGAAGCTGCCAGCAGTCACCAGCTGTAGAAGCTTCCAGCAGTCACCAGCTGTAGAAGCTGCCAGCAGTCACCAGCTGTAGAAGCTACAAGCAGTCACCAGCTGTAGAAGCTTCAAACTGTCACCAGCTGTAGAAGTTTACAGCATTTATCAGCTGTAGAAGCTGCCAGCAGTCACCATCTGTAGAATCTGCCAGCAGTCACCAGCTGTAGAAGAAACCAGCAGTCACCAGCTATAGAAGCTGCCAGCAGTCACCAGCTGTAGAAGCTGCCAGCAGTCACCAGCTGCAGAAGCTGCCAGCAGTAACCAGCTGTAGAAGCTGCCAGAAGTCACCAGCTGTAGAAGCTGCCAGCAGTCACCAGCTGTAGAAGCTGCCAGCAGTCACCAGCTGTAGAAGCTGCCAGCAGTCATCAGCTGTAGAAGCTGCCAACAGTCTCAAGCTGTAGAAGCTGCCAGCAGTCACCAGCTGTAGAAGCTGCCAGCAGTCACCAGCTGTAGAATCTGCCAGAAGTCACCAGCTGTAGAAGCTTCCAGCAGTCACCAGCTGTAGAAGCTGCCAGCAGTATCCAGCTGTAGAAGCTGTCAGCAGTCACCAGCTCTAGAATCTGCCAGAAGTCACCAGCTCTAGAAGCTTCCAGCAGTCACCAGCTGTAGAAGCTTCCAGCTGTAGAAGCTGCCAGCAGTCACCAGCTGTAGAAGCTGCCAGCAGTCACCAGCTGTAGAAGCTGCCAGCAGTCACCAGCTGTAGAATCTGCCAGAAGTCACCAGCTGTAGAAGCTTCCAGCAGTCACCAGCTGTAGAAGCTGCCAGCAGTCACCAGCTGTAGAAGCTGCCAGCAGTCACCAGCTGTAGAAGCTGCCAGCAATCACCAGCTGTAGAAGCTGCCAGCAGTCACCAGCTGTAGAAGCTGCCAGCAGTCACCAGCTGTAGAAGCTGCCAGCAGTCACCAGCTGTAGAAGCTGCCAGCAGTCACCAGCTGTAGAAGCTGCCAGCAGTCACCAGCTGTAGAAGCTGCCAGCAGTCACCAGCTGTAGAAGCTGCCAGCAGTCACCAGCTGTAGAAGCTGCCAGCAGTCACCAGCTGTAGAAGCTGCCAGCAGTCACCAGCTGTAGAAGCTGCCAGCAGTCACCAGCCGTAGAAGCTGCCAGCAGTCACCAGCTGTAGAAGCTGCCAGCAGTCACCAGCTGTAGAAGCTGCCAGCAGTCACCAGCTGTAGAAGCTGCCAGCAGTCACCAGCTGTAGAAGCTGCCAGCAGTCACCAGCTGTAGAAGCTGCCAGCAGTCACCAGCTGTAGAAGCTGCCAGCAGTCACCAGCTGTAGAAGCTGCCAGCAGTCACCAGCTGTAGAAGCTGCCAGCAATCACCAGCTGTAGAAGCTGCCAGCAGTCACCAGCTGTAGAAGCTGCCAGCAGTCACCAGCTGTAGAAGCTGCCAGCAGTCACCAGCTGTAGAAGTTGCCAGCAGTCACCAGCTGTAGAAGCTGCCAGCAGTCACCAGCTGTAGAAGCTGCCAGCAGTCACCAGCTGTAGAAGCTGCCAGCAGTCACCAGCTGTAGAAGCTGCCAGCAGTCACCAGCTGTAGAAGCTGCCAGCAGTCACCAGCTGTAGAAGCTGCCAGCAGTCACCAGCTGTAGAAGCTGCCAGCAGTCACCAGCTGTAGAAGCTGCCAGCAGTCACCAGCTGTAGAAGCTGCCAGCAGTCACCAGCTGTAGAAGCTGCCAGCAGTCACCAGCTGTAGAAGCTGCCAGCAGTCACCAGCTGTAGAAGCTGCCAGCAGTCACCAGCTGTAGAAGCTGCCAGCAGTCACCATCTGTAGAAGCTGCCAGCAGTCACCAGCTGTAGAAGCTGCCAGCAGTCACCAGCTGTAGACGCTGCCAGCAGTAACCAGCTGTAGAAGCTGCCAGCAGTCACCAGCTGTAGAAGCTGCCAGCAGTCACCAGCTGTAGAAGCTGCCAGCAGTCAGCAGCTGCAGAAGCTTCCAGCAGTCACCAGCTGTAGAAGCTGCCAGCAGTCACCAGCTGTAGAAGCTGCCAGCAGTCACCAGCTGTAGAAGCTGCCAGCAGTCACCAGCTGTAGAAGCTGCCAGCAGTCACCAGCTGTAGAAGCTGCCAGCAGTCACCAGCTGTAGAAGCTGCCAGCAGTCACCAGCTGTAGAAGCTGCCAGCAGTCACCAGCTGTAGAAGCTGCCAGCAGTCACCAGCTGTAGAAGCTGCCAGCAGTCACCAGCTGTAGAAGCTGCCAGCAGTCACCAGCTGTAGAAGCTGCCAGCAGTCACCAGCTGTAGAAGCTGCCAGCAGTCACCAGCTGTAGAAGCTGCCAGCAGTCACCAGCTGTAGAAGCTGCCAGCAGTCACCAGCTGTAGAAGCTGCCAGCAGTCACCAGCTGTAGAAGCTGCCAGCAGTCACCAGCTGTAGAAGCTGCCAGCAGTCACCAGCTGTAGAAGCTGCCAGCAGTCACCAGCTGTAGAAGCTGCCAGCAGTCACCAGCTGTAGAAGCTGCCAGCAGTCACCAGCTGTAGAAGCTGCCAGCAGTCACCAGCTGTAGAAGCTGCCAGCAGTCACCAGCTGTAGAAGCTGCCAGCAGTCACCAGCTGTAGAAGCTGCCACCTGTCACCAGCTGTAGAAGCTGCCAGCAGTCACCAGCTGTAGAAGCTGCCAGCAGTCACCAGCTGTAGAAGCTGCCAGCAGTCACCAGCTGTAGAAGCTGCCAGCAGTCACCAGCTGTAGAAGCTGCCAGCAGTCACCAGCTGTAGAAGCTGCCAGCAGTCACCAGCTGTAGAAGCTGCCAGCAGTCACCAGCTGTAGAAGCTGCCAGCAGTCACCAGCTGTAGAAGCTGCCAGCAGTCACCAGCTGAAGAAGCTGCCAGCAGTCACCAGCTGTAGAAGCTGCCAGCAGTCACCAGCTGTAGAAGCTGCCAGCAGTCACCAGCTGTAGAAGCTGCCAGCAGTCACCAGCTGTAGAAGCTGCCAGCAGTCACCAGCTGTAGAAGCTGCCAGCAGTCACCAGCTGTAGAAGCTGCCAGCAGTCACCAGCTGTAGAAGCTGCCAGCAGTCACCAGCTGTAGAAGCTGCCAGCAGTCACCAGCTGTAGAAGCTGCCAGCAGTCACCAGCTGTAGAAGCTGCCAGCAGTCACCAGCTGTAGAAGCTGCCAGCAGTCACCAGCTGTAGAAGCTGCCAGCAGTCACCAGCTGTAGAAGCTGCCAGCAGTCACCAGCTGTAGAAGCTGCCAGCAGTCACCAGCTGTAGAAGCTGCCAGCAGTCACCAGCTGTAGAAGCTGCCAGCAGTCACCAGCTGTAGAAGCTGCCAGCAGTCACCAGCTGTAGAAGCTGCCAGCAGTCACCAGCTGTAGAAGCTGCCAGCAGTCACCAGCTGTAGAAGCTGCCAGCAGTCACCAGCTGTAGAAGCTGCCAGCAGTCACCAGCTGTAGAAGCTGCCAGCAGTCACCAGCTGTAGAAGCTGCCAGCAGTCACCAGCTGTAGAAGCTGCCAGCAGTCACCAGCTGTAGAAGCTGCCAGCAGTCACCAGCTGTAGAAGCTGCCAGCAGTCACCAGCTGTAGAAGCTGCCAGCAGTCACCAGCTGTAGAAGCTGCCAGCAGTCACCAGCTGTAGAAGCTGCCAGCAGTCACCAGCTGTAGAAGCTGCCAGCAGTCACCAGCTGTAGAAGCTGCCAGCAGTCACCAGCTGTAGAAGCTGCCAGCAGTCACCCGCTGTAGAAGCTGCCAGCAGTCACCAGCTGTAGAAGCTGCCAGCAGTCACCAGCTGTAGAAGCTGCCAGCAGTCACCAGCTGTAGAAGCTGCCAGCAGTCACCAGCTGTAGAAGCTGCCAGCAGTCACCAGCTGTAGAAGCTGCCAGCAGTCACCAGCTGTAGAAGCTGCCAGCAGTCACCAGCTGTACAAGCTGCCAGCAGTCACCAACTGTAGAAGCTGCCAGCAGTCACCAGCTGTAGAAGCTGCCAGCAGTCACCAGCTGTAGAAGAAACCAGCAGTCACCAGCTGTAGAAGCTGCCAGCAGTCACCAGCTGTAGAAGCTGCCAGCAGTCACCAGCTGTAGAAGCTGCCAGCAGTCACCAGCTGTAGAAGCTGCCAGCAGTCACCAGCTGTAGAAGCTGCCAGCAGTCACCAGCTGTAGAAGCTGCCAGCAGTCACCAGCTGTAGAAGCTGCCAGCAGTCACCAGCTGTAGAAGCTGCCAGCAGTCACCAGCTGTAGAAGCTGCCACCAGTCACCAGCTGTAGAAGCTGCCAGCAGTCACCAGCTGTAGAAGCTGCCAGCAGTCACCAGCTGTAGAAGCTGCCAGCAGTCACCAGCTGTAGAAGCTGCCAGCAGTCACCAGCTGTAGAAGCTGCCAGCAGTCACCAGCTGTAGAAGCTGCCAGCAGTCACCAGCTGTAGAAGCTGCCAGCAGTCACCAGCTGTAGAAGCTGCCAGCAGTCACCAGCTGTAGAAGCTGCCAGCAGTCACCAGCTGTAGAAGCTGCCAGCAGTCACCAGCTGTAGAAGCTGCCAGCAGTCACCAGCTGTAGAAGCTGCCAGCAGTCACCAGCTGTAGAAGCTGCCAGCAGTCACCAGCTGTAGAAGCTGCCAGCAGTCACCAGCTGTAGAAGCTGCCAGCAGTCACCAGCTGTAGAAGCTGCCAGCAGTCACCAGCTGTAGAAGCTGCCAGCAGTCACCAGCTGTAGAAGCTGCCAGCAGTCACCAGCTGTAGAAGCTGCCAGCAGTCACCAGCTGTAGAAGCTGCCAGCAGTCACCAGCTGTAGAAGCTGCCAGCAGTCACCAGCTGTAGAAGCTGCCAGCAGTCACCAGCTGTAGAAGCTGCCAGCAGTCACCAGCTGTAGAAGCTGCCAGCAGTCACCAGCTGTAGAAGCTGCCAGCAGTCACCAGCTGTAGAAGCTGCCAGCAGTCACCAGCTGTAGAAGCTGCCAGCAGTCACCAGCTGTAGAAGCTGCCAGCAGTCACCAGCTGTAGAAGCTGCCAGCAGTCACCAGCTGTAGAAGCTGCCAGCAGTCACCAGCTGTAGAAGCTGCCAGCAGTCACCAGCTGTAGAAGCTGCCAGCAGTCACCAGCTGTAGAAGCTGCCAGCAGTCACCAGCTGTAGAAGCTGCCAGCAGTCACCAGCTGTAGAAGCTGCCAGCAGTCACCAGCTGTAGAAGCTGCCAGCAGTCACCAGCTGTAGAAGCTGCCAGCAGTCACCAGCTGTAGAAGCTGCCAGCAGTCACCAGCTGTAGAAGCTGCCAGCAGTCACCAGCTGTAGAAGCTGCCAGCAGTCACCAGCTGTAGAAGCTGCCAGCAGTCACCAGCTGTAGAAGCTGCCAGCAGTCACCAGCTGTAGAAGCTGCCAGCAGTCACCAGCTGTAGAAGCTGCCAGCAGTCACCAGCTGTAGAAGCTGCCAGCAGTCACCAGCTGTAGAAGCTGCCAGCAGTCACCAGCTGTAGAAGCTGCCAGCAGTCACCAGCTGTAGAAGCTGCCAGCAGTCACCAGCTGTAGAAGCTGCCAGCAGTCACCAGCTGTAGAAGCTGCCAGCAGTCACCAGCTGTAGAAGCTGCCAGCAGTCACCAGCTGTAGAAGCTGCCAGCAGTCACCAGCTGTAGAAGCTGCCAGCAGTCACCAGCTGTTGAAGCTGCCAGCAGTCACCAGCTGTAGAAGCTGCCAGCAGTCACCAGCTGTAGAAGCTGCCAGCAGTCACCAGCTGTAGAAGCTGCCAGCAGTCACCAGCTGTAGAAGCTGCCAGCAGTCACCAGCTGTAGAAGCTGCCAGCAGTCACCAGCTGTAGAAGCTGCCAGCAGTCACCAGCTGTAGAAGCTGCAAGCAGTCACCAGCTGTAGCAGCTGCCTGCAGTCACCAGATGTAGAAGCTGCCAGCAGTCACCAGCTGTAGAAGCTGCCAGCAGTCACCAGCTGTAGAAGCTGCCAGCAGTCACCAGCTGTTGAAGCTGCCTGCAGTCACCAGCTGTAGAAGCTGCCAGCAGTCACCAGCTGTAGAAGCTGCCAGCAGTCACCAGCTGTAGAAGCTGCCAGCAGTCACCAGCTGTAGAAGCTGCCAGCAGTCACCAGCTGTAGAAGCTGCCAGCAGTCACCAGCTGTAGAAGCTGCCAGCAGTCACCAGCTGTAGAAGCTGCCAGCAGTCACCAGCTGTAGAAGCTGCCAGCAGTCACCAGCTGTAGAAGCTGCCAGCAGTCACCAGCTGTAGAAGCTGCCAGCAGTCACCAGCTGTAGAAGAAACCAGCAGTCACCAGCTGTAGAAGCTGCCAGCAGTCACCAGCTGTAGAAGCTGCCAGCAGTCACCAGCTGTAGAAGCTGCCAGCAGTCACCAGCTGTAGAAGCTGCCAGCAGTCACCAGCTGTAGAAGCTGCCAGCAGTCACCAGCTGTAGAAGCTGCCAGCAGTCACCAGCTGTAGAAGCTGCCAGCAGTCACCAGCTGTAGAAGCTGCCAGCAGTCACCAGCTGTAGAAGCTGCCAGCAGTCACCAGCTGTAGAAGCTGCCAGCAGTCACCAGCTGTAGAAGCTGCCAGCAGTCACCAGCTGTAGAAGCTGCCAGCAGTCACCAGCTGTAGAAGCTGCCAGCAGTCACCAGCTGTAGAAGCTGCCAGCAGTCACCAGCTGTAGAAGCTGCCAGCAGTCACCAGCTGTAGAAGCTGCCAGCAGTCACCAGCTGTAGAAGCTGCCAGCAGTCACCAGCTGTAGAAGCTGCCAGCAGTCACCAGCTGTAGAAGCTGCCAGCAGTCACCAGCTGTAGAAGCTGCCAGCAGTCACCAGCTGTAGAAGCTGCCAGCAGTCACCAGCTGTAGAAGCTGCCAGCAGTCACCAGCTGTAGAAGCTGCCAGCAGTCACCAGCTGTAGAAGCTGCCAGCAGTCACCAGCTGTAGAAGCTGCCAGCAGTCACCAGCTGTAGAAGCTGCCAGCAGTCACCAGCTGTAGAAGAAACCAGCAGTCACCAGCTGTAGAAGCTGCCAGCAGTCACCAGCTGTAGAAGCTGCCAGCAGTCACCAGCTGTAGAAGCTGCCAGCAGTCACCAGCTGTAGAAGCTGCCAGCAGTCACCAGCTGTAGAAGCTGCCAGCAGTCACCAGCTGTAGAAGCTGCCAGCAGTCACCAGCTGTAGAAGCTGCCAGCAGTCACCAGCTGTAGAAGCTGCCAGCAGTCACCAGCTGTAGAAGCTGCCAGCAGTCACCAGCTGTAGAAGCTGCCAGCAGTCACCAGCTGTAGAAGCTGCCAGCAGTCACCAGCTGTAGAAGCTGCCAGCAGTCACCAGCTGTAGAAGCTGCCAGCAGTCACCAGCTGTAGAAGCTGCCAGCAGTCACCAGCTGTAGAAGCTGCCAGCAGTCACCAGCTGTAGAAGCTGCCAGCAGTCACCAGCTGTAGAAGCTGCCAGCAGTCACCAGCTGTAGAAGCTGCCAGCAGTCACCAGCTGTAGAAGCTGCCAGCAGTCACCAGCTGTAGAAGCTGCCAGCAGTCACCAGCTGTAGAAGCTGCCAGCAGTCACCAGCTGTAGAAGCTGCCAGCAGTCACCAGCTGTAGAAGCTGCCAGCAGTCACCAGCTGTAGAAGCTGCCAGCAGTCACCAGCTGTAGAAGCTGCCAGCAGTCACCAGCTGTAGAAGCTGCCAGCAGTCACCAGCTGTAGAAGCTGCCAGCAGTCACCAGCTGTAGAAGCTGCCAGCAGTCACCAGCTGTAGAAGCTGCCAGCAGTCACCAGCTGTAGAAGCTGCCAGCAGTCACCAGCTGTAGAAGCTGCCAGCAGTCACCAGCTGTAGAAGCTGCCAGCAGTCACCAGCTGTAGAAGCTGCCAGCAGTCACCAGCTGTAGAAGCTGCCAGCAGTCACCAGCTGTAGAAGCTGCCAGCAGTCACCAGCTGTAGAAGCTGCCAGCAGTCACCAGCTGTAGAAGCTGCCAGCAGTCACCAGCTGTAGAAGCTGCCAGCAGTCACCAGCTGTAGAAGCTGCCAGCAGTCACCAGCTGTAGAAGCTGCCAGCAGTCACCAGCTGTAGAAGCTGCCAGCAGTCACCAGCTGTAGAAGCTGCCAGCAGTCACCAGCTGTAGAAGCTGCCAGCAGTCACCAGCTGTAGAAGCTGCTCACCAGCTGTAGAAGCTGCCAGCAGTCACCAGCTGTAGAAGCTGCCAGCAGTCACCAGCTGTAGAAGCTGCCAGCAGTCACCAGCTGTAGAAGCTGCCAGCAGTCACCAGCTGTAGAAGCTGCCAGCAGTCACCAGCTGTAGAAGCTGCCAGCAGTCACCAGCTGTAGAAGCTGCCAGCAGTCACCAGCTGTAGAAGCTGCCAGCAGTCACCAGCTGTAGAAGCTGCCAGCAGTCACCAGCTGTAGAAGCTGCCAGCAGTCACCAGCTGTAGAAGCTGCCAGCAGTCACCAGCTGTAGAAGCTGCCAGCAGTCACCAGCTGTAGAAGCTGCCAGCAGTCACCAGCTGTAGAAGCTGCCAGCAGTCACCAGCTGTAGAAGCTGCCAGCAGTCACCAGCTGTAGAAGCTGCCAGCAGTCACCAGCTGTAGAAGCTGCCAGCAGTCACCAGCTGTAGAAGCTGCCAGCAGTCACCAGCTGTAGAAGCTGCCAGCAGTCACCAGCTGTAGAAGCTGCCAGCAGTCACCAGCTGTAGAAGCTGCCAGCAGTCACCAGCTGTAGAAGCTGCCAGCAGTCACCAGCTGTAGAAGCTGCCAGCAGTCACCAGCTGTAGAAGCTGCCAGCAGTCACCAGCTGTAGAAGCTGCCAGCAGTCACCAGCTGTAGAAGAAACCAGCAGTCACCAGCTGTAGAAGCTGCCAGCAGTCACCAGCTGTAGAAGCTGCCAGCAGTCACCAGCTGTAGAAGCTGCCAGCAGTCACCAGCTGTAGAAGCTGCCAGCAGTCACCAGCTGTAGAAGCTGCCAGCAGTCACCAGCTGTAGAAGCTGCCAGCAGTCACCAGCTGTAGAAGCTGCCAGCAGTCACCAGCTGTAGAAGCTGCCAGCAGTCACCAGCTGTAGAAGCTGCCAGCAGTCACCAGCTGTAGAAGCTGCCAGCAGTCACCAGCTGTAGAAGCTGCCAGCAGTCACCAGCTGTAGAAGCTGCCAGCAGTCACCAGCTGTAGAAGCTGCCAGCAGTCACCAGCTGTAGAAGCTGCCAGCAGTCACCAGCTGTAGAAGCTGCCAGCAGTCACCAGCTGTAGAAGCTGCCAGCAGTCACCAGCTGTAGAAGGTGCCAGCAGTCACCAGCTGTAGAAGCTGCCAGCAGTCACCAGCTGTAGAAGCTGCCAGCAGTCACCAGCTGTAGAAGCTGCCAGCAGTCACCAGCTGTAGAAGCTGCCAGCAGTCACCAGCTGTAGAAGCTGCCAGCAGTCACCAGCTGTAGAAGCTGCCAGCAGTCACCAGCTGTAGAAGCTGCCAGCAGTCACCAGCTGTAGAAGCTGCCAGCAGTCACCAGCTGTAGAAGCTGCCAGCAGTCACCAGCTGTAGAAGCTGCCAGCAGTCACCAGCTGTAGAAGCTGCCAGCAGTCACCAGCTGTAGAAGCTGCCAGCAGTCACCAGCTGTAGAAGCTGCCAGCAGTCACCAGCTGTAGAAGCTGCCAGCAGTCACCAGCTGTAGAAGCTGCCAGCAGTCACCAGCTGTAGAAGCTGCCAGCAGTCACCAGCTGTAGAAGCTGCCAGCAGTCACCAGCTGTAGAAGCTGCCAGCAGTCACCAGCTGTAGAAGCTGCCAGCAGTCACCAGCTGTAGAAGCTGCCAGCAGTCACCAGCTGTAGAAGCTGCCAGCAGTCACCAGCTGTAGAAGCTGCCAGCAGTCACCAGCTGTAGAAGCTGCCAGCAGTCACCAGCTGTAGAAGCTGCCAGCAGTCACCAGCTGTAGAAGCTGCCAGCAGTCACCAGCTGTAGAAGCTGCCAGCAGTCACCAGCTGTAGAAGCTGCCAGCAGTCACCAGCTGTAGAAGCTGCCAGCAGTCACCAGCTGTAGAAGCTGCCAGCAGTCACCAGCTGTAGAAGCTGCCAGCAGTCACCAGCTGTAGAAGCTGCCAGCAGTCACCAGCTGTAGAAGCTGCCAGCAGTCACCAGCTGTAGAAGCTGCCAGCAGTCACCAGCTGTAGAAGCTGCCAGCAGTCACCAGCTGTAGAAGCTGCCAGCAGTCACCAGCTGTAGAAGCTGCCAGCAGTCACCAGCTGTAGAAGCTGCCAGCAGTCACCAGCTGTAGAAGCTGCCAGCAGTCACCAGCTGTAGAAGCTGCCAGCAGTCACCAGCTGTAGAAGCTGCCAGCAGTCACCAGCTGTAGAAGCTGCCAGCAGTCACCAGCTGTAGAAGCTGCCAGCAGTCACCAGCTGTAGAAGCTGCCAGCAGTCACCAGCTGTAGAAGCTGCCAGCAGTCACCAGCTGTAGAAGCTGCCAGCAGTCACCAGCTGTAGAAGCTGCCAGCAGTCACCAGCTGTAGAAGCTGCCAGCAGTCACCAGCTGTAGAAGCTGCCAGCAGTCACCAGCTGTAGAAGCTGCCAGCAGTCACCAGCTGTAGAAGCTGCCAGCAGTCACCAGCTGTAGAAGCTGCCAGCAGTCACCAGCTGTAGAAGCTGCCAGCAGTCACCAGCTGTAGAAGCTGCCAGCAGTCACCAGCTGTAGAAGCTGCCAGCAGTCACCAGCTGTAGAAGCTGCCAGCAGTCACCAGCTGTAGAAGCTGCCAGCAGTCACCAGCTGTAGAAGCTGCCAGCAGTCACCAGCTGTAGAAGCTGCCAGCAGTCACCAGCTGTAGAAGCTGCCAGCAGTCACCAGCTGTAGAAGCTGCCAGCAGTCACCAGCTGTAGAAGCTGCCAGCAGTCACCAGCTGTAGAAGCTGCCAGCAGTCACCAGCTGTAGAAGCTGCCAGCAGTCACCAGCTGTAGAAGCTGCCAGCAGTCACCAGCTCACCAATCACGCAAGTCAAATAATAATAATGATAATATACTCTATTAAGATTATAGATATCAAATTACAGTATTACCAGCATATACAAATAATACATAAATACAAAAGACTATACATATACATCAAACTACAGTATTTATGCCTATATATAAAACAAAATATTTTTATAGTAGGCTTATCTAGCCAGCCTACGCAGGAGAACTGTTCAAGTGTGCTAGGAGGAAAGAATGTTGTATTGGACTGAAACTATAATACATAAAATCCATATATATCGAAGTACAGTATATATACCAACACATAAAACATTTTTTTAAAGTAAGTTTATCCTAGCCAGCCTACCCAGAAGAACTGTTCAAACATTGAAAACTAAATGTTTGTCGTGGTCCTTTACACTAGCTAGCTAGGAGAATTGAAAAATGTACCAGGAGTTGTAAATGACCACCATCATGAAAGTCTGTGTGGTCTGCAGAAAAAGTAACAGACAAAGTCATGCTTGCATTGCATGCAATCTCTATGGTAAATGATCCCATGGGTCATGCAGGAACTTTAAACCATCAGCCACTATTGATATAAAATCAGGAAAATATTTTTATGTCTGCCCAAGCAAGAATCCACTGAGGGAGAACATTACATCTATATTAAAAGACAAGAATATAGCAACAAAATATCCTTCTTAGAAAACATGACAGCCTGTATAACAGCTAGGAAAATAAAATGAGTGGCTTGGATGAGGCTGTCTTCTAGGACAGTGCTCCACAGGGTGCTGGTCACCACTTCCACTCAACTTGTAAGCTGCTAGCTACATAGCCATTCCCTCTTCATGCATGCTGGGTCACTGCATAAAGAAGACCCAGGCCAGGACCTGTCATTCCGAACCTGTACCTGTGTTCATACAGTTACCTAACCACCATCCTCACCTGCCGGCTTCCTGAAACCACATTTATCATCCCCTTCCCTCACTTAATTTTACCTGGATCGTACATTAATCCATATGGCTTGATATTCTCGCTAGTTTTTGTAGTATGTACATATAACTGTCCTGGGATTCCTGTTATTCTAGTGTTTTTTCCTTCACAGCAAGACAGACTATGATAAAAAAACATAAAAAAGTACAAAGTAGTGCCATGCCTCTATGGTTGGTGAAGCATTTAGGATAGTCGAGCCTTCGTTTACTTATTTACTTATTTCAGGAAATCGGAATTTCCCAGCTGCGTGTGGAGTGGCTGCTTTAGGAATATGTGGAAGCTGTTGCTTTGTTTCAAGCTTCTTAGATATCAGCTAATGAGGTGAGATCTGTAGGTGTGATATACTTTAAGTGACTGAAGGTCGTCACTTTCCACGGCAGGACATCTTGAACTAGGGTATCTACCATGTATGCAGAGGAAACCATTTGTGTTAAAGCAATAAACCTGTAAACACGATCGACACTTGCCTCTCCTAACATTGCCAGCAGCGCCATTTCCTTGGCTGCTGGCTTCCTCATGGATAACATACATCTAGCTGATAGGGTGTATGAATAACGTATGACATGCTGAGTTGAGCAACGGTTTGGAGAGTCATCATAGTGGATGTAGCAAGGGGGCATGACGGGTGGAAGACGTATTGTTCTAATGTGGTGGCATGGTGAGCAAGAGTTGAGGGAAAGGGAGGGGGAAGTCACTGCACACTGATTTACACACTACTCATACTGGAGCGTTAAGTCACTGTACACGGATTTACACACTATTGATATCGTTCACACTCCTACAATAAACCCAATACTGTTTGTTTTCCCTTGCACAATGTGACAGATGAAGGTATTGGCACTGGTTACTTGGTGGAATGGACTATATATTGTTTAACACAGGTTATGGAGTTCCCGCTCCACTCACCTCTTGTGGCGTGGGAGAGGTGGCACTGGCAAGGCACTCGTTACATTCAGCTCTTCAGTCTGCCACCACACTTAAATGTAGTTTTTTCCGTACATTAGCACCCAGTCACTTCTAGGTTAACTAGATGCATGGTGCTGAAAGTGAGTATATGAAAGATTTTCGAGGTATGTATATAGGGCAGTCTTAGCCAGCACCAAAACACAATATATGCCTCCGTCATCGTTCACACCTCGCCAACTTTCCCTTTATCCACACCACTCAACACTCCTCACATAAAATACGCAACATTTTTACTGTTTACGTTGGAACGCTGCACTGGAATGGCATCTCACTACACTGAATAATCTTTAAGTATTGAAAAATTAAATACATGTGCAACTCTTGGGTATTTTCATTGTGGAACTTTTCGCCGTACAGTGACTTCATCAGTTCAGTACAAAGAATACTGAAGATCGGAAGGAGACTGAGGTAATCAGTCCCTCAGTTTGGAGTCGATGTAATCAATTCATCAAATGTTGCACATGTGTTTAATTTATCAGCTTGTCAGTTCCTTGAACCATTCATCAACATTCCTGTCAGACACAGCAACATCTTGGGATCTAGATACAGGGAATTCTACGCTTGCCTAACGTATAAGCATGACCTACTTCCACCTGTTGATTTATCCAAGGTGGCACCGCCTACGACTCCTTCACCTCACCTGTCTACTGTATATAAGCCCCATCTTCGGGCATATGCTGTAATCTTATCAAGACTGATTGACTGATTACATCGACTCCAGACTGAGGGACTGATTACCTTAATCATCTGATCTTCAGTATTCTATGTATTGCTCTGATGAAGCCACAATAGACATTCAAGTGTTGCACATGTGTCTAATTTATCAACTTGTTGATTCTCTCAGCCATTTATCTACATTGCTCAGGTATTCACTGACTTGCTCAGTCAACCTGGTCAACCTCGTTAATCAAGAGTTATTTATGTCTCATATGTGTAGACGTTATGGTTGAACTTCATTATAACATTACACTGGCAGATATACGATAATATCTGTACCATAACATTTCTATACGATTCGAAATTATTATCATTACATTTTTAATAGGTGAGCACAAAACCATAGTAATACAACACCTGGGAAATGAGAAGCAATCATATCTTGATAAAAAAAATTGGAGATACAGTGCAGTTCCCTGGATCAAGAGCCCATCTCCTGGAAAGGAAACATTTTTTGCCCGTCAGCAAGTGGGTCACTACTCAGGTCACGTAACTACAAACTTTCTGTAGTCTATTACATAGTCAAGGAACTCTCAGAAAGACGGGCTTGGAAGGTGGTGCTCAGTCTGATTCACCTCCCGAAATGTTTAGAGGTTGAATAAGTTTCTCTTTCATTGAGTTCAAGTTACATATTAAAGTAGTACAAGTTTTAGAAGAAAAATGTGTCAGAAGCCATATAATAAAGAGCAATAAACAAATGGCTTGCTCATACAAGACTAACTTATAATGGCGTTTCTATCCTACAGGCCCTTTACCAAAACTGTACCAGAAGATATCAGACACGACTGGAACAAGTGTAGAAGTCTTCAAGAAGAAACTGGACAAGTATTTTCACCAGGAGCTAGATCTACCAGGCTGTGATGGATATGTGGGGCAGCGGGCCTCCAGCAGCAACAGCCTGGTTGACCAGGCAAGCACCAGGCGAGCCTGGCCCATGGCCGGGCTCAGAGAGTAGAGAAACTCTCGAAACTCTTCAAAGGTAAATCAAAGGTAGTCTTCTAATCCTCACAGACGCCGTTCTGCGGAAGCATCCCTTATTCACAACATTCCTGGCTCTGTCTCTGTAATACCTTCCTTTCTCATTACACTGTCACATGCCACAAACTTCAGAACTCTTATGATATAACCTTGATCTCCTCTCCCTACCCGTTCACCTTTCCTACATTTGCATTGCTGTTTCTTTTCGTTTGCCTAGACGAGATTTTGCCATAGAAGTGGCTAGTTTATTGTGCACCCCCATAGCCATATTATAAAAAAAATGGTTATAACTGACCAGAATTTTTAAAGGGGTGGACCGGTAAGCCAACGGAAGGCCTCGGTCAGATGACCAAAAGCTCCAATTGCGGGTCATCATCTGCCTAAGACCAGCATCAGGAAACACTTGTCCTGTTTCCTGACGAACCTTACCTAACCTAACCCAAATCAATCCCGTGGAGGGTAACTTAACAGCATGACTGCACAAAAGGCCTCGGAACTAGGCCCCATAAGTGTTCATATGAACACATCTGGATTTATATCTGCAGTTCACTTATCTGTTGGAAGAAAGTTTAGGAAAATTACATAATATGCCTGGTATCTTATTTTCATTAAGATATCTTTTATAATATCACATTTCTTACTATAATGTCTATCTCAATATTCCTCAATAAGTGAACAAATAATCACATAGTGTTCAAGATGGTAACCATAGGGCTGACTACATACTTTTCATTTGGTCTGATCATCATTCGTGTGTCTGACTACGAAAAGTATTTGTAACCAAGCTTAACCTTGACTACATCGTCAGTCAGTCTGATAATATTACATGTTGCTCCATAAACGTACTTATCTACATTCATGTTATCATAGTTGAATATAGATCTATTCAGGATTATAACTGCGTTCCACTCTCGTGGAGGGAGGGACACGCGCGCGCGTGCCTGTGTGTGTGTGTAATTGTGGGTGCAGGGGTCGATTCATAGCTCCTGGCCCTGCCTCTTTGCTATTCGCTATACAGTCCACTCTCTCCCTTCTCCATGGACCTTATCGTACTTTGTCTTGAAGCTGTGTATGGGTTCCGCCTCGACTACTTCACTCTCCAGTTTGTTCCATTTTCTGACGACTCTAAGATAAAGGAAACACTTCCTAACATCCATGTGTCTCATCTGAGTTTCTAACTTCCAGATGTATCCTCTAAAACATTAAAGCCCTATCTATCTTGTCAATCAATTTCTCCTAGTATTGTATACGTCGTTATCATGCCCCCCCCCTATCAATCCTGTCCTCCAGTCCTATTGTCAGGTTGAGTTTCCTTAGCCTCTTCTCACAGGACATATCTCTTGCTTCGGGACTAGTCTTGTTGCAGAGTTTTGCACTTTCTCTAATTTCTTGACGTGTTTGACCAGGTGTGGGTTCTATACTGGTGCTGCATATTCCAATATGGGCCTAAAGTATACGCTTCACAGTGTCGTAAACGACTTTACTTTGATATAGAAACGCTATTCTTTGTTTTGCCAGGCGTACATAGGCTGCAGCGGTTATTTGGTTAATGTGCACTTAAGGAGGTGTGCTCGGCATGATGCCCACCCTAAGATCATTTTCCTGAGTGAGGTTTGCTGCCTTTGACCCCCTAGCGCCTGCGGTCTTCTTTGCCCTTCATCAAGTTACATGACTTGGCACTGGGCGGGGTTAAACTCCAGCAGCCATTTGTCGGACAAGGCTTGCACCCTGTCCAGATCCCCTTGTATTCTTACCTGATCCTCGTTCATGTGTGTGTGTGTGTGTGTGTGTGTGTGTGTGTGTGTACTCACCTAGTTGTACTCACTTAGTTGAGGTTGCAGGGGTCGAGTCCAAGCTCCTGGCCCCGCCTCTTCACTGGTCGCTACTAGGTCACTCTCCCTGAACCGTGAGCTTTATCACACCTCTGCTTAAAGCTATGTATGGATCCTGCCTCCACTACATCGCTTCCCAAACTATTCCACTTCCTGACTACTCTGTGGCTGAAGAAATACTTCCTAACATCCCTGTGTGTGTGTGTGTGTGTGTGTGTGTGTGTGTGTGTGTGTGTGTGTGTGTGTGTGTGTGTGTGTGTGTGTGTGTGTGTGTGTCTGGTATCTTAATAGATAGCGGTGGTCCTTTGGAAAAAAAAAACTGCGAGAAAGAGACAGTGATGTCTTGAATGGTTGTACTGTCGGCTGTGAACAATATATATGTGATCCAGTGTATACTTTAAGTAGAAAATTTATGAAAAAGACCAAGGTAAGACCCAGTGTCGCTGGGAAACTAAATTTTGCCATTCGAGGGAAGTGTTTCAATATTAAACTTGCTTTACTGTTGAGTAGTTAATGAGAATCTGTACTAATAGTGAAACCGTAGTGAAGGGAGTAGACTGTTTAAGGAAAACAAACTTCCCATCACTGGGAGAGAAAATCTAATATAATTAAATGGGGAGTCAGGGAGAATGATTACCCTCAAAGGCCTACATAAAAACCGCCTTTGTGTGCACTGCATAAATATAACTATTTCAGTATAGTGCAGTGAAAGGAAAGTGTATAACCGTAGTGGTAAATAGTGTACAGAGTTGTGATAAAATACAAGGAAAAAATAGTGAAGTGTGGTAGGCCAGCTTCCCTCAACCAAGTGAATCTCGTAAACAAACCCGCGTTGACAAATGTCTCCAGTGTTAACTCAAAGGTCTGAGTTATTTACATGTAGCGAGTGATTAGGGTGTCGATATATGGTGAGAAAGATCTAGTGAATTTCTTTACAACCTTAATAATGGATGACAGGGATAGTGAATTAACATAAATAAAGTATTTACTCTACAATGTAGCACCACCTTTGCGTGCATAAGTGTCATATACATCCTAAGTCAGTCATTGGTAGTATGTCTTTCCACTGTTCAAGGAAACTGTTCTTAATGCAGTAAATCAGAGTTAAAAATTACCAAAAAGCAGCATAAATAGTACCAAAACAATCTGATAATTCACGAAGGATGGAGAGGGGGGGGGGGTTGTAGATGTTTCTTTCAGGATTTTGTAACCCTCCTATGGCAACTACCACCATAGGCCTCGTAGCCTCGTAGCACCACAAATAGCTGGTGGCAGGATCCACCCATACTACGACACATTCTCTACCACCATACTAGCAGTCAACCAGACGACTAAACCACAGAACAGTAACCATAAATTTGACTGACACATCCTGTGAGGATCGGGAAATGTACTTGAAATGGGCAAGAGAGAGAGGCTGTTATTCACCATAAGAAATGTATTGGGATAGGCTATGTCACAACATCTTCACCAAGAAGAATAAAAAGGCAATGTACCTTGAATGGAACAATATAGAAATAACCCGCACATAGAAGACCATTAACTAGTTAACGGTCAAAGTCTGACCCAAACCTCCTCATAATATTCATTTTTCAATGAACAGGTTATTTGTGTACATCTCCACCAGCTATGACCTCCAATGCTCCTCCACCCTCTTCACCACCCCTCCACAACCTTCCTCTTCACCACTCCTCCACCTCCATTTCCATCTTGTGGAGCATCTAGTGGAGCATCTAGAGGAGCATATGCTTAATGAAACATGCTGTGAAGATATCGTGATTAACATGGATCCGAGCACACTTCAGCTCCTGCAGCTGAAATATGTTCAAGATGCATTTTCCTAACCCGGAAAGAGTGAAACTCTGTTACGCTTTTATGGCTGCGTAATGAAAAAAAAAGTCGTGGTTCCTATAGCGTAAACAACCTGCTATGTCTAGGGACATTATATTATTTAAAATAGAGAAAAACCACTCAAGGACCAGCTTGTACTTTCACATTAAATATGGAAGGTCAATTAGTCAGTTTATTAGGAAGGACGCAAAAACTCGCCTATACAAAACTATAAATGTATATTAAAAGTAAAGTAATATATACAATCAACTTTACTACAACCAACATCACCACACTCCAGTTCACCTTTCCCCAGTACTCACCTTAGCTCACTATCACACTACTACTACACCCACTTCTGCAGGCTGCTCAACTTGCTGGTTGTACATGTACTCTCCGAAAACATAAACAGGCCTCAGCACACTAGGGCCTTACAGGTAAACACGAGAGCACTTGAGCCAATAAACTAACCTATCGTATAAACTTACAAAAAAAAATCCCTACAAAACAAACCTTGACGAATTAGGACAACTTGCTGCAGGTGCTGCGCTTCATAAACTGACACACACACACACACACACACACACACACACACACACACACACACACACACACACACACACACACACACACACACACACACACCTCGCTCTGCTCTCCTGACCAGTCTGACTGACCAGGAATAATACGCGTCCAGTTTCAGTACAAATCCCGCAAAATAATATATTTATGGAGCGTTTATTTTTATAAATTATTCTCTACAATATATGCCTAACAGACGCTCCCTCTACAGGTGAAGGCGACGAATCACTGAGCTTCTTAAGAGGAGAACAATATCTGAAATGCAAAGGAAACATCGACTAAGGAACTAGAAAATACTGAACTTGATTTAAATGGAACTAAAAGCAAATAATAAAACTGAAATAAATCAAACTTATTTCTTTAGTTATTCCCAAAACAAGGCAAAACTCACATCCAGTATTGCGATGGAACTTACATGGACGATAGCAAAGAAATAAGTGAGATACAGAAGCTTGAGTATGACTCAGTATGAATTTTTCATGGAGTCTGAAAACCCTGTCAATATATGCCATATTTCTGACATAACAGTAACTTCACTGGACTGGAGGTTACCTGGAGGTTATTCCGGGGATCAACGCCCCCGTGGCCCGGTTCATGACCAGGCCTCCCGATGGATCAGGGCCTGATTTTCTAACAGAGTTGTAGATGCGTGGAACAGTCTTCCCAGTGGGGTGATAGAGGCTAGGACCTTGGGTAGCTTTAAGAAGAGACTGGACAAATATATGAGTGGGAGGGGCTGGGTTTGATTGGTGTTGGGGGGTGCGGGAGTTGTTTCTTGAGTAGCTTTAGGTAGAGATCGTTTTGATAAGGACCTGCCTCGTATGGGCCAGTAGGCCTTCTGCAGTGTTCCTACATTCTTATGTTCTTATGATCAACTAGTCTGTTACTGCTGGCCTCACGCAGTCCAACGTACGAGCCACAGCCCGGCTGATCCGGCACTGACTTTAGGTACCTGTCCAGCTCTCTCTTGAAGACAGCCAGGGGTTTATTGGCAATTCCCCTAATGCTTGATGGGAGGCTGTTGAACAGTCTTGGGCCCCGGACACTTATGGTGTTTTCCCTTAGTGTAACAATGGCACCCCTACTTTTAATTGGCGGCATTTTGCATCGCCTGCCCAATCTTTTACTTTCGTAGGGAGTGATTTCTGTGTGCAGATTTGGGACCATTCCTTCCAGGATTTTCCAAGTGTAGATTATGATATATCTCTCCCTCCTGCGTTTCAACGAGTACAAGTCAAGTGCTTCCAAGCGTTCCCAGTAGTTAAGGTGCTTGACACAACTTATACGTGCAGTAAAGGATCTCTGTACACTCTCTAGATCTGCGATTTCACCTGCTTTGAATGGAGATGATGTACAGCAGTATTCCAGCCTAGAGAGAACAAGTGATTTGAAAAGGATCATCATTGGCTTGGCATCTCTCGTTTGGAACGTTCTCATTATCCATCCTATCAAATTCATCAAGAACTGCAAGAAACCCGTTTGACGTTCCTGAGGTATGCTATGGCGAGGGAGCCTGGATATTGTCCCACCGGATATTGCCCCACTCCATAAAGGTAGAAGTAATTCAATATCAAAGCATTACAGACAGATAGTGCTAACGTCTCACATTATAAAAATCTTTGAGAGGGTTCTAAGGAGCATGATCGCCAACCACTTGGATTCCAAACATTGCATAACCCAGGGCAGCATCAGTTTAGAAAAGGCGCTTATGTACCTCACAGTAGACAGTCTGGGATGCACTGGAGAACAAACAAAAGGAAAATGTAGTATGTACAGACTTTGCAAAGGCCTTCGACTATTGCAACCATAATGTAATGGCGCACAGAAAGAGTGCTAACGGAAGAAATGGAAACGTGGGCAAATGGATCTTTAATTTTCTAACCACTAGAACACAAAGAGTAATGGTAAACAGATTTAAGCGGGAGGCTGCCACAGTGAAAAGGTACAGCACTCGTCCCCATCCTGTTCCTCATCCTCATATCTGACATAGACCGGGATGTAAAAGCATGGCACTGTCTCTCTCGTTCCAGATGGTACTAGAATCTACATGAGAATCTCCAAGCAGACATATCAAGTATTCCATACAGTGCTCAATGAGGAAACATTTCAGTTACTCCATTATGGAAAACTTAAGGAAATAATAGAACGGAGTACAATAAACTCTAATCACACAAGAGTGAAAAACTAATGTGAAGGATTTTGGAGTGATAATGTCAGAGAATCTTACCCTCAAAGATCACAACAGTGTCATTATTACATCTGCGACGAAAATAATAGAATGGATAAGGAAAACTTTCAAAACAAGGGATGCCATGCCAACGATCATTCTCTTTAAGTGATTTATTCTATCTAGGCAGGTACTGCTGTACACTAAAAAAAAACATTCAATGCAAGAGAATTTGCAGATCTTAATAGTGTGCAGAAACCCTCCCTTCACATCCTAGTTCAGTCAAGAACAATAATTACTGGGAACATTAAAATGGTATAAAATACCGAATAAAGATACCTAACTGTTGCATATGTGTCTTACCTAACAATTACTGGGAACATTTGAAGTCACTTCGCCTATACTCCGAGAAAGATTCCTGGAGTATACCTGGAGAGGGTTTCGGGGGTCAACGCCCCCGCGGCCCGGTCTGTGACCAGGCCTCATGGTGGCTCAGAACCTGATCAACCACGCTGTTACTGTTGGCCGCACGCAAACCGACGTATGAACCACAGTCTGGCTGGTCAGGTATTGACTTTAGGTACTTGTCCAGTGCCTGCTTGAAGACAGTCAGGGGTCTATTGGTAATCCCCCTTATGTATGTTGGGAGGCAGTTGAACAGTCTTGGTCCCCCTGGAAAATCCTAGAGGTATTTGTCCCAAATCTGCATACAGAAATTACTCCTTACGAAAGCAAAAGATTCGACATACGGCGCAACATACGCCCAGTGAAAAGCCTTTAGTTAACTCAAAGAAAACACAGTAAGTGACCGGAGCCCCAAGACTGTTTTACAACTCCCCGTTATGCATAAGGAGAGTTACCAATAGACCCTCGGCTGTCTTCAAGAGGGAAATGGGCAGATACCTAAAGACAGTACCCAATCAGCCGGGCTGTGGTATGTTGGATAGCATGCGGCTAACAATAAGTCTGGTAGATCAGGCCCTAATCCACTGGTAGGCCAGGTGGAGGACAGCGTTGCTTCTCAGAATAACCTCCAGGTACTCCAGGAAGGCACAGATGATTTACTTTTCTCCCCACACGGAATGTCCTGCAGGGATGTTGTCCTACCCCTCGTTGGCCACTATCTCTCCTGCACTACTCCTCTGATCTCCACTCCTACTTCTATTATTGCCACTTCTATTCCTTTTCAAACACTTCTCTGTCTGCCCCTGTTTTTCACTGCCACTACTATTACTTTCTTAATGTCACATCCATCACTGTTTTAATACTACAATTACTGTATTATTGTTTTCTCCTCCTGTTCTGCCTCTTCCGTCCAAGACATCTTCTCGTGTATATTCTTGCTTCCTTTCCTTGGCGCTTCTCTATATTATTAGTTAGTCGTCCTATACGGTCCGAAACGTCGTCATAAATCTCAGTTTACGTGAAGGTTATTTCAATAATGTTTAGTGAAATAAACTGACGGAATGCATCAAGTGTTTAATGCTTGACGAAGTAACAGATTATGCTAAAACACGGTAGTAGGTAGACAGTACCTGCTAAAATGGGGAAGTAAGAAGAATGACAGTACCTGCTAAAATAGGTAAGGTGACAGCATCTGGCGTAATACAGAAGTAAGCAGGGACAGTACTTACGGTAACAGTGAAGTAGATGTTCACAGTATCCGCTTTAAAAGGGAAGTAAGTAGTGACAGTACTTGCAATAAACAGGAAAACACGTAGTGAGAGCACCTGCAAAAAAAAAAAAAGAGATAGGTAGGTACAGTGACAGTACCTGCTGTCGATGGGAATAAATGATATAAAATACCGACACAATGGAAATATAAACACATATGCAGTATAATGTGATCCTTTATTGGCAACGTTTCGCCACACAGTGACTTCATCAGTCCATACAAAGGGAAACTTGAAGAACAGGAGGAGAATAAGGTGATCAGTCCCTCAACCTTGAGTCGAAGTGGTCAGTCCGTCAAGATTGATGGACTGACCACATCGACTCAAGGTTGAGGGACTGATCACCTCATTCTCCTCCTGTTCTTCAATTTTCTCCTTTGTATGGACTGATGAAGCCACTGTGTGGCGAAACGTTTCTTCAATAAAGTTACCCAAGAGTTGCACATGTGTCTAATTTAACAGATCTACCTGGGGTGGAAGGTACGCGAGTATTTATAGTCAGGTTCAGAATGCTGTGGTCAGGTGGAGAATGCTGCATCTGATGATCTACCGAGTAGTAGGGTTATAGAGTCTAAAATCTTGGGTAGCTTGGAAGGGAGATTGGATAAGTTTGTGAGCAGACCTTCTGCAGTGTTTCTTCATTCCTATGCTCTTACGTGGGATAGCGATGAAGAATTTCTTGGCAATGGTTTCAGCTATGTTATAGAAGCCCTTGCTCTGGTTGAAGTTGTTGGTCATAGAGATAAGCGATGATTCCAGGATTCTTCGGTATTAAGTGTTGTCTTCTCTGGCAATAAGTCTTGAACGTGTTTGGAGGTCTCTTGATGTTTCACCCACGTATAATTTGCTGCAGTCATTACAAGGGATTATGTATACCCCTGCAGAGGATGGAAGCTTGTCCTGTCTATTACTGGTAATGTCGTGCAAGAAAGGTATAAAATACCGACAATATGAAAGTTAAGACACATGTGCAACATCTGGATATCTTTATTGTAGACGTTTCGCCATCCAGTGGCTTTATCAATACAGATTCTAGGACATAATAGGAAGACAGTAGAACTATATACAAAAGATGAGGTAATCAGTCCCTCGGCCTTGGAGTTAGTGTAGTGTAGTGTATATAGTTCTACTGTCTTCCTATTATGTCCTAGAATCTGTATTGATAAAGCCACTGGATGGCGAAACGTCTACAATAAAGATATCCAGATGTTGCACATGTGTCTTAACTTTCATATTGTCGGTATTTTATACCTTTCTTGAACAACTTGTCAGACACTGCAACATCATGGAATCTTGGTTCAGAGGACATCTACAAGACCTTTTTCACGGCTGCTGCAACTAACCCATCTCTTTGGGAAGGACCTACTTCCACTGGGGAATCCCGCCTACCAGTGACTTTGCCCTCGTCTGCTGCCCGTACCTATCCACTGACGCCTATATAACCGCCAGTCTTCTTGTCTTTGCTCCAGATTCTCCTCCACCATGATGCTGTGAACACTAACTCCAAGGCCGAGGGACTGATTACCTCATCTTTTGTATATAGTTCTACTGTCTTCCTATTATGTCCTAGAATCTGTATTGATAAAGCCACTGGATGGCGAAACGTCTACAATAAAGATATCCAGATGTTGCACATGTGTCTTAACTTTCATACTGGTAATGTCCTTGATGGTCGTGGTTGTGGAGGCAGATACTTGGAATGAGGTTTTGGAAAAGATGTTGGAAACGTGTTTGGCAATGGAGTTGGTGGGGAGGACTATGTATCTCTTCTCGGCAGTGTCTTCTCTGGGTGTGTTGAAGATGTTTAAAGCTGACCATGAACCTCGTTTTAAAGTCTATCGAAAACCCACTAAAAAAAACGATCTTCTCCACTTCTACTCTTACCACGACACCAAAACTAAACGTGGTGTAATTATAGGCTTCTTCCTGCATGCACTCAGAATCTGCAGCAATGAGTTCCTTGAGGAAGAATGCGAAAGTTAAGACACATGTGCAACATCTGGATATCTTTATTGTAGACGTTTCGCCATCCAGTGGCTTTATCAATACAGATTCTAGGACATAATAGGAAGACAGTAGAACTATATACAAAAGATGAGGTAATCAGTCCCTCGGCCTTGGAGTTAGTGTTCACAGACTCTCCTCCACCACGATGCTGTGAACACTAACTCCAAGGCCGAGGGACTGATTACCTCATCTTTTGTATATAGTTCTACTGTCTTCCTATTATGTCCTAGAATCTGTATTGATAAAGCCACTGGATGGCGAAACGTCTACAATAAAGATATACAGATGTTGCACATGTGTCTTAACTTTCATATTGTCGGTATTTTATACCTTTCTTGCACAACAGGAAGAATGCACTATAATTGAACAAGTATTTTCTAAACTCCACTATCCTCGTCATATCATCAGAGACTGCAGACGACGGGCATTAAACATCTTCAACACACCCAGAGAAGACACTGCCGATAAGAGATACGTAGTCATCCCAACCAACTCCATTGCCAAACACGTTTATAACATCTTTTCCAATACCTCATTCCAGGTATCTACCTCCACAACCACGACCATCAAGGACATTACCAGTAATAGACAGGACGAACATTAAAATGGTATAAAATACCGACAGGTTGTTAGGTAAGACACATATGCAACAGTTAGGTATCTTTATTATGAAACGTTTCGCCTACACAGTAGGCTTCTTCAGTCAAGTACAGAAAACGTTTCGCCTAACAAGTACAGAAAAGTTGATAGAAGCAGAAGATACTTGAAGACGATGTAATCAGTCCATCACCCTTAAAGTTTTGAGGTGGTCAGTCCCTCATACTATGGAACAATGCTCTTCTCCAGACTGAGGGACTGACCACCTCAAAACTTTAAGGGTGATGAACTGATTACATCGTCTTCA
Organism: Cherax quadricarinatus; assembly: GCF_038502225.1. NCBI lineage: Eukaryota > Metazoa > Arthropoda > Malacostraca > Decapoda > Parastacidae > Cherax > Cherax quadricarinatus. Next base: position 54,141 of record NW_027196174.1, on the reverse strand, counting down.
AGTATCTTCTGCTTCTATCAACTTTTCTGTACTTGTTAGGCGAAACGTTTTCTGTACTTGACTGAAGAAGCCTACTGTGTAGGCGAAACGTTTCATAATAAAGATACCTAACTGTTGCATATGTGTCTTACCTAACAATAGACAGGACAAGCTTCCATCCTCTGCAGGGGTATACATAATCCCTTGTAATGACTGCAGCAAATTATACGTGGGCGAAACATCAAGAGACCTCCAAACACGTATTTCAGAGCACCAATACGCAAGCAGGTCTGACGATACAAGGAATGCCTGTGTACAACACCGTAATTCACACAACCATTTAATAAACTACAGAAACTCAAGACTTATCTCCAGAGAAGACAACACTCAATACCGAAGAATCCTGGAATCATCGCTTATCTCTATGTCCAACAACTTCAACCAGAACAATGGCTTCTATAACATAGCTGAACCACTTGCCAAGAAACTTCATCGCTATCCCACATAAGAGCATAGGAATGAAGAAACACTGCAGAAGGTCTGCTCACAAAATTATCCAATCTCCCTTCCAAGCTACCCAAGATTATAGACTCTATAACCCTACTCGGTAGACCATCAGATGCAGCATTGTCCACCTGACCACAGCATTCTCCACCTGACTATAAAAACTCGCGTACCTTCCACCCCAGGTAGATCTGTTTGTGACTTGAAAAAGCCCACTGTGTGGGCGAAACGTTGTCAATAAAGGATCGCATTATATTGCATATGTGTTTATATTTCCAGTACCTGCTGTCACAGGGAAGGAAGTACATAGACAGCTCCTGCTTCAAAAACATAATTAAAATAAAAACTTATTTTTACTCTTCTCGGTCCTTAGCTATTTGTCGTGCATGAGTCAGTCATTAATCAGCCCTTACAATTTCAGGTCATTACTGCTGCTATAAAAGAACAATAGGAACATATATGGGGTCATGAAAAAATCCATAAGATAGAAGCAATCGCCTCACCCAGTGCTGGTGACTACACCTCACACAGGGCTGGTGACTACACCTCACCCAGTGCTGGTAATTACACCTCACACAGGGCTGGTGACTACACCTCACCCAGTGCTGGTGACTACACCTCACCCAGTGCTGGTAACTACACCTCACCCAGTGCTGGTGACTACACCTCACCCAGTGCTGGTAATTACACCTCACACAGGGCTGGTGACTACACCTCACCCAGTGCTGGTGACTACACCTCACCCAGTGCTGGTAACTACACCTCACCCAGTGCTGGTGACTACACCTCACACAGGGCTGGTGACTACACCTCACCCAGTGCTGGTGACTACACCTCACCCAGTGCTGGTGACTACACCTCACCCAGTGCTGGTAACTACACCTCACCTAGTGCTGGTGACTACACCTCACCCAGTGCTGGTGACTACACCTCACACAGTGCTGGTGACTACACCTCACCCAGTGCTGGTGACTACACCTCACCCAGTGCTGGTGACTACACCTCACCCAGTGCTGGTGACTACACCTCACCCAGTGCTGGTGACTACACCTCACACAGGGCTGGTGACTACACCTCACCCAGTGCTGGTAACTACACCTCACCTAGGGCTGGTGACTACACCTCACCCAGGGCTGGTGACTAAACCTCACCCAGTGCTGGTGACTACACCTCACCCAGTGCTGGTGACTACACCTCACCCAGTGCTGGTGACTACACCTCACACAGGGCTGGTGACTACACCTCACCCAGTGCTGGTAACTACACCTCACCTAGGGCTGGTGACTACACCTCACCCAGGGCTGGTGACTACACCTCACCCAGTGCTGGTGACTACACCTCACACAGGGCTGGTAACTACACCTCACCTAGGGCTGGTGACTACACCTCACCCAGGGCTGGTGACTAAACCTCACCCAGTGCTGGTGACTACACCTCACCCAGTGCTGGTGACTACACCTCACCCAGTGCTGGTGACTACACCTCACACAGGGCTGGTGACTACACCTCACCCAGTGCTGGTAACTACACCTCACCTAGGGCTGGTGACTACACCTCACCCAGGGCTGGTGACTAAACCTCACCCAGGGCTGGTGACTACACCTCACCCAGGGCTGGTGACTACACCTCACCCAGGGCTGGTGACTACACCTCACCCAGGGCTGGTGACTACACCTCACCCAGGGCTGGTGACTACACCTCACCCAGGGCTGGTGACTACACCTCACCCAGGGCTGGTGACTACACCTCACCCAGGGCTGGTGACTACACCTCACACAGGGCTGGTGACTACACCTCACCCAGTGCTGGTGACTACACCTCACCCAGTGCTGGTAACTACACCTCACCCAGTGCTGGTAACTACACCTCACCTAGGGCTGGTGACTACACCTCACCCAGGGCTGGTGACTAAACCTCACCCAGGGCTGGTGACTACACCTCACCCAGGGCTGGTGACTACACCTCACCCAGGGCTGGTGACTACACCTCACCCAGGGCTGGTGACTACACCTCACCCAGGGCTGGTGACTACACCTCACCCAGGGCTGGTGACTACACCTCACCCAGGGCTGGTGACTACACCTCACCCAGGGCTGGTGACTACACCTCACACAGGGCTGGTGACTACACCTCACCCAGTGCTGGTGACTACACCTCACCCAGTGCTGGTAACTACACCTCACCCAGTGCTGGTGACTACACCTCACACAGGGCTGGTGACTACACCTCACCCAGTGCTGGTGACTACACCTCACCCAGTGCTGGTAACTAAACCTCACCCAGTGCTGGTAACTACACCTCACCTAGGGCTGGTGACTACACCTTACCCAGGGCTGGTGACTAAACCTCACCCAGGGCTGGTGACTACACCTCACCCAGGGCTGGTGACTACACCTCACCCAGGGCTGGTGACTACACCTCACCCAGGGCTGGTGAAAACACCTCACCCAGGGCTGGTGACTACACCTCACCCAGGGCTGGTGACTACACCTCACCCAGGGCTGGTGACTACACCTCACCCAGGGCTGGAGGCTACACCTCTCCCAGGGCTGGTGACTACACCTCACCCAGGGCTGGTGACTACACCTCACCCAGGGCTGGTGACTACACCTCACCCAGGTCTGGTGACTACACCCCACCCAGGGCTGGTGACCACACCTCACCAAGGGCTGGTGACCACACCTCACCAAGGGCTGGTGACCACATCTCACCAGGAGCTGGTGACCACACCTCACCAAGGGCTGGTGACTACACCTCACCCAGGGCTGGTGACTACACCTCACAGAGGGCTGGTGACTACACCTCACCCAGGGCTGGTGACTACACCTCACACAGGGCTGGTGACTACACCTCACCCAGTGCTGGTGACTACACCTCACCCAGTGCTGGTAACTACACCTCACCCAGTGCTGGTGACTACACCTCACAAAGGGCTGGTGACTACACCTCACCCAGTGCTGGTGACTACACCTCACCCAGTGCTGGTAACTACACCTCACCCAGTGCTGGTAACTACACCTCACCTAGGGCTGGTGACTACACCTCACCCAGGGCTGGTGACTAAACCTCACCCAGGGCTGGTGACTACACCTCACCCAGGGCTGGTGACTACACCTCACCCAGGGCTGGTGACTACACCTCACCCAGGGCTGGTGACTACACCTCACCCAGGGCTGGTGACTACACCTCACCCAGGGCTGGTGACTACACCTCACCCAGGGCTGGTGACTACACCTCACCCAGGGCTGGTGACTACACCTCACACAGGGCTGGTGACTACACCTCACCCAGTGCTGGTGACTACACCTCACCCAGTGCTGGTAACTACACCTCACCCAGTGCTGGTGACTACACCTCACACAGGGCTGGTGACTACACCTCACCCAGTGCTGGTGACTACACCTCACCCAGTGCTGGTAACTACACCTCACCCAGTGCTGGTAACTACACCTCACCTAGGGCTGGTGACTACACCTCACCCAGGGCTGGTGACTAAACCTCACCCAGGGCTGGTGACTACACCTCACCCAGGGCTGGTGACTACACCTCACCCAGGGCTGGTGACTACACCTCACCCAGGGCTGGTGACTACACCTCACCCAGGGCTGGTGACTACACCTCACCCAGGGCTGGTGACTACACCTCACCCAGGGCTGGTGACTACACCTCACCCAGGGCTGGTGGCTACACCTCTCCCAGGGCTGGTGACTACACCTCACCCAGGGCTGGTGACTACACCTCACCCAGGGCTGGTGACTACACCTCACCCAGGTCTGGTGACTACACCCCACCCAGGGCTGGTGACCACACCTCACCCAGGGCTGGTGACCACACCTCACCAAGGGCTGGTGACCACATCTCACCAGGAGCTGGTGACCACACCTCACCAAGGGCTGGTGACCACACCTCACCAAGGGCTGGTGACCACACCTCACCAAGGGCTGGTGACCACACCTCACCAAGGGCTGGTGACCACACCTCACCAAGGGCTGGTGACCACACCTCACCAAGGGCTGGTGACCACACCTCACCAAGGGCTGGTGACCACACCTCACCAAGGGCTGGTGACCACACCTCACCAAGGGCTGGTGACCACACCTCACCCAGTGCTGGTAACTACACCTCACCCAGTGCTGGTAACTACACCTCACCTAGGGCTGGTGACTACACCTCACCCAGGGCTGGTGACTAAACCTAACCCAGGGCTGGTGACTACACCTCACCCAGGGCTGGTGACTACACCTCACCCAGGGCTGGTGACTACACCTCACCCAGGGCTGGTGACTACACCTCACCCAGGGCTGGAGACTACACCTCACCCAGGGCTGGTGACTACACCTCACCCAGGGCTGGTGACTACACCTCACCCAGGGCTGGTGACTACACCTCACACAGGGCTGGAGACTACACCTCACCCAGTGATGGTGACTACACCTCACCCAGTGCTGGTAACTACACCTCACCCAGTGCTGGTGACTACACCTCACACAGGGCTGGTGACTACACCTCACCCAGTGCTGGTGACTACACCTCACCCAGTGCTGGTAACTACACCTCACCCAGTGCTGGTAACTACACCTCACCTAGGGCTGGTGACTACACCTCACCCAGGGCTGGTGACTAAACCTCACCCAGGGCTGGTGACTACACCTCACCCAGGGCTGGTGACTACACCTCACCCAGGGCTGGTGACTACACCTCACCCAGGGCTGGTGACTACACCTCACCCAGGGCTGGTGACTACACCTCACCCAGGGCTGGTGACTACACCTCACCCAGGGCTGGTGACTACACCTCACCCAGGGCTGGTGGCTACACCTCTCCCAGGGCTGGTGACTACACCTCACCCATGGCTGGTGACTACACCTCACCCAGGGCTGGTGACTACACCTCACCCAGGTCTGGTGACTACACCTCACCCAGTGCTGGTAACTACACCTCACCCAGTGCTGGTGACTACACCTCACACAGGGCTGGTGACTACACCTCACCCAGTGCTGGTGACTACACCTCACCCAGTGCTGGTAACTACACCTCACCCAGTGCTGGTAACTAGACCTCACCTAGGGCTGGTGACTACACCTCACCCAGGGCTGGTGACTAAACCTCACCCAGGGCTGGTGACTACACCTCACCCAGGGCTGGTGACTACACCTCACCCAGGGCTGGTGACTACACCTCACCCAGGGCTGGTGACTACACCTCACCCAGGGCTGGTGACTACACCTCACCCAGGGCTGGTGACTACACCTCACCCAGGGCTGGTGACTACACCTCACCCAGGGCTGGTGACTACACCTCACACAGGGCTGGTGACTACACCTCACCCAGTGCTGGTGACTACACCTCACCCAGTGCTGGTAACTACACCTCACCCTGTGCTGGTGACTACACCTCACACAGGGCTGGTGACTACACCTCACCCAGTGCTGGTGACTACACCTCACCCAGTGCTGGTAACTACACCTCACCCAGTGCTGGTAACTACACCTCACCTAGGGCTGGTGACTACACCTCACCCAGGGCTGGTGACTAAACCTCACCCAGGGCTGGTGACTACACCTCACCCAGGGCTGGTGACTACACCTCACCCAGGGCTGGTGACTACACCTCACCCAGGGCTGGTGACTACACCTCACCCAGGGCTGGTGACTACACCTCACCCAGGGCTGGTGACTACACCTCACCCATGGCTGGTGACTACACCTCACCCAGGGCTGGTGGCTACACCTCTCCCAGGGCTGGTGACTACACCTCACCCAGGGCTGGTGACTACACCTCACCCAGGGCTGGTGACTAAACCTCACCCAGGTCTGGTGACTACACCCCACCCAGGGCTGGTGACCACACCTCACCCAGGGCTGGTGACCACACCTCACCAAGGGCTGGTGACCACATCTCACCAGGAGCTGGTGACCACACCTCACCAAGGGCTGGTGACCACACCTCACCAAGGGCTGGTGACCACACCTCACCAAGGGCTGGTGACCACACCTCACCAAGGGCTGGTGACCACACCTCACCAAGGGCTGGTGACCACACCTCACCAAGGGATGGTGACCACACCTCACCAAGGGCTGGTGACCACACCTCACCAAGGGCTGGTGACCACACCTCACCAAGGGCTGGTGACTACACCTCACCCAGGGCTGGTGACTACACCTCACCCAGGGCTGGTGACTACACCTCACCCAGGGCTGGTGACTACACCTCACCCAGTGCTGGTGACTACACCTCACCAAGGGCTGGTGACCACACCTCACCCAGGGCTGGTGACTACACCTCACCCAGGGCTGGTGCCTACCCCTCACCCAGGGATGGTGACAACACCTCACCCAGGGCTGGTGACTACACCTCACCCAGTGCTGGTGACTACACCTCACCCAGGGATGGTGACTACACCTCACCCAGGGCTGGTGACTACACCTCACCCAGGGCTGGTGACTACACCTCACCCAGGGATACACCTCACCCAGGTGACTACACCTCACCAAGGGCTGGTGACCACACCTCACCAAGGGCTGGTGGCTACACCTCACCAACGGCTGGTGACCTCACCTCACCCAGGGCTGGTGACTACACCTCACCCAGTGCTGGTGACCACACCTCACCAAGGGATGGTGACCACACCTCACCCAGGGCTGGTGACTACACCTCACCCAGGGCTGGTGACTACACCTCACCCAGGGCTGGTGACTACACCTCACCCAGGGCTGGTGACTACACCTCACCCAGGGCTGGTGACTACACCTCACCCAGGGCTGGTGGCTACACCTCTCCCAGGGCTGGTGACTACACCTCACCCAGGGCTGGTGACTACACCTCACCCAGGGCTGGTGACTACACCTCACCCAGGTCTGGTGACTACACCTCACCCAGTGCTGGTGACTACACCTCACCCAGTGCTGGTAACTACACCTCACCCAGTGCTGGTGACTACACCTCACACAGGGCTGGTGACTACACCTCACCCAGTGCTGGTGACTACACCTCACCCAGTGTTGGTAACTACACCTCACCCAGTGCTGGTAACTACACCTCACCCAGGGCTGGTGACTACACCTCACCCAGGGCTGGTGACTACACCTCACCCAGGGCTGGTGACTACACCTCACCCAGGGCTGGTGACTACACCTCACCCAGGGCTGGTGACTACACCTCACCCAGGGCTGGTGACTACACCTCACCCAGGGCTGGTGACTACACCTCACCCAGGGCTGGTGACTACACCTCACCCAGGGCTGGTGACTACACCTCACCCAGGGCTGGTGACTACACCTCACCCAGGGCTGGTGACTACACCTCACCCAGTGCTGGTAACTACACCTCACCCAGTGCTGGTAACTACACCTCACCCAGTGCTGGTGACTACACCTCACCCAGGGCTGGTGACTACACCTCACCCAGGGCTGGTGACTACACCTCACCCAGTGCTGGTAACTACACCTCACCCAGTGCTGGTAACTACACCTCACCCAGGGCTGGTGACTACACCTCACCCAGGGCTGGTGACTACACCTCACCCAGGGCTGGTGACTACACCTCACCCAGGGCTGGTGACTACACCTCACCCAGGGCTGGTGACTACACCTCACCCAGGGCTGGTGACTACACCTCACCCAGGGCTGGTGACTACACCTCACCCAGGGCTGGTGACTACACCTCACCCAGGGCTGGTGACTACACCTCACCCAGGGCTGGTGACTACACCTCACCCAGGGCTGGTGACTACACCTCACCCAGGGCTGGTGACTACACCTCACCCAGGGCTGGTGACTACACCTCACCCAGGTCTGGTGACTACACCCCACCCAGGGCTGGTGACCACACCTCACCCAGGGCTGGTGACCACACCTCACCAAGGGCTGGTGACCACACCTCACCCAGGGCTGGTGACTACACCTCACCCAGGGCTGGTGACTATACCTCACCGAGGGCTGGTGACCACAACTCACCAAGGGCTGGTGACCACACCTCACCAAGGGCTGGTGACCACACCTCACCAAGGGCTGGTGACCACACCTCACCAAGGGCTGGTGACCACACCTCACCAAGGGCTGGTGACCACACCTCACCAAGGGCTGGTGACCACACCTCACCAAGGGCTGGTGACCACACCTCACCAAGGGCTGGTGACCACACCTCACCAAGGGCTGGTGACCACACCTCACCAAGGGCTGGTGACCACACCTCACCAAGGGCTGGTGACCACACCTCACCAAGGGCTGGTGACCACACCTCACCAAGGGCTGGTGACCACACCTCACCAAGGGCTGGTGACCACACCTCACCAAGGGCTGGTGACCACACCTCACCAAGGGCTGGTGACCACACCTCACCCAGGGCTGGTGACCACACCTCACCAAGGGCTGGTGACCACACCTCACCAAGGGCTGGTGACCACACCTCACCAAGGGCTTGTGACCACACCTCACCAAGGGATGGTGACCACACCTCACCAAGGGCTGGTGACCACACCTCACCAAGGGCTGGTGACCACACCTCACCAAGGGCTGGTGACCACACCTCACCAAGGGCTGGTAACCACACCTCACCAAGGGCTGGTGACCACACCTCACCCAGGGCTGGTGACCACACCTCACCATCACCAAGGGCTGGTGACCACATCTCACCAGGAGCTGGCGACCACACCTCACCAAGGGCTGCTGACCACACCTCACCAAGGGCTGGTGACCACACCTCACCAAGGGCTGGTGACCACACCTCACCAAGGGCTGGTGACCACACCTCACCAAGGGCTGGTGACCACTCCTCACCATGTCCTGGTGACCACACCTCACCAAGGGATGGTGACCACACCTCACCAAGGGCTTGTGACCACACCTCACCAAGGGCTGGTGACCACACCTCACCAAGGGCTGGTGACCACACCTCACCAAGGGCTGGTGACCACACCTCACCAAGGGCTGGTGACCACACCTCACCAAGGGATGGTGACCATACCTCACTAAGGGCTGGTGACCACACCTCACCAAGGGCTGGTGACCACACCTCACCAAGGGCTGGTGACCACACCTCACCAAGGGCTGGTGACCACACCTCACCAAGGGATGGTGACCACACCTCACAAAGGGCTGGTGACCACACCTCACCAAGGGCTGGTGACCACACCTCACCAAGGGCTGGTGACCACACCTTACCAAGGGCTGGTGACCACACCTCACCAAGGGCTGGTGACCACACCTCACCAAGGGCTGGTGACCACACCTCACCAAGGGATGGTGACCACACCTCACCAAGGGCTGGTGACCACACCTCACCCAGGGCTGGTGACCACACCTCACCAAGACCAAGGGCTGGTGACCACATCTCACCAGGAGCTGGCGACCTTTTCTCACCAAGGGCTGGTGACCACACCTCACCAAGGGCTGGTGACCACACCTCACCAAGGGCTGGTGACCACACCTCACCAAGGGCTGGTGACCACACCTCACCAAGGGCTGGTGACCACACCTCACCAAGGGCTGGTGACCACACCTCACCAAGGGATGGTGACCACACCTCACCAAGGGCTGGTGACCACACCTCACCAAGGGCTGGTGACCACACCTCACCAAGGGATGGTGACCACACCTCACCAAGGGCTGGTGACCACACCTCACCAAGGGCTGGTGACCACACCTCACCAAGGGCTGGTGACCACACCTCACCAAGGGCTGGTGACCACACCTCACCAAGGGCTGGTGACCACACCTCACCAAGGGCTGGTGACCACACCTCACCAAGGGCTGGTGACCACACCTCACCAAGGGCTGGTGACCACACCTCACCAAGGGCTGGTGACCACACCTCACCAAGGGCTGGTGACCACACCTCACCAAGGGCTGGTGACCACACCTCACCAAGGGCTGGTGACCACACCTCACCAAGGGCTGGTGACCACACCTCACCAAGGGCTGGTGACCACACCTCACCCAGGGCTGGTGACCACACCTCACCCAGGGCTGGTGACCACACCTCACCAAGGGCTGGTGACCACACCTCACCAAGGGCTGGTGACCACACCTCACCAAGGGCTGGTGACCACACCTCACCAAGGGCTGGTGACCACACCTCACCAAGGGATGGTGACCACACCTCACCAAGGGCTGGTGACCACACCTCACCAAGGGCTGGTGACCACACCTCACCAAGGGCTGGTGACCACACCTTACCAAGAGCTGGTGACCACACCTCACCAAGGGCTGGTGACCACACCTCACCAAGGGCTGGTGACCACACCTCACCAAGGGATGGTGACCACACCTCACCAAGGGCTGGTGACCACACCTCACCCAGGGCTGGTGACCACACCTCACCAAGACCAAGGGCTGGTGACCACATCTCACCAGGAGCTGGCGACCTTTTCTCACCAAGGGCTGGTGACCACACCTCACCAAGGGCTGGTGACCACACCTCACCAAGGGCTGGTGACCACACCTCACCAAGGGCTGGTGACCACACCTCACCAAGGGCTGGTGACCACACCTCACCAAGGGCTGGTGACCACACCTCACCAAGGGCTGGTGACCACACCTCACCAAGGGCTGGTGACCACACCTCACCAAGGGCTGGTGACCACACCTCACCAAGGGATGGTGACCACACCTCACCAAGGGCTGGTGACCACACCTCACCAAGGGCTGGTGACCACACCTCACCAAGGGCTGGTGACCACACCTCACCAAGGGCTGGTGACCACACCTCACCAAGGGATGGTGACCACACCTCACCAAGGGCTGGTGACCACACCTCACCAAGGGCTGGTGACCACACCTCACCAAGGGCTGGTGACCACACCTCACCAAGGGCTGGTGACCACACCTCACCAAGGGCTGGTGACCACACCTCACCAAGGGCTGGTGACCACACCTCACCAAGGGCTGGTGACCACACCTCACCAAGGGCTGGTGACCACACCTCACCAAGGGCTGGTGACCACACCTCACCAAGGGCTGGTGACCACACCTCACCAAGGGCTGGTGACCACACCTCACCAAGGGCTGGTGACCACACCTCACCAAGGGCTGGTGACCACACCTCACCTGCCACGGTCATGACTTACACTATCATTTCAAAGCACTTATGTAATTTTGGATTATAATATTTTGCTTAGCTACCATTGATAAATGAATGATGTGCTTCCTGCATATAGTCACGTGTCATAGTCTTCAGACATCATCCCTAGTGAACACTTACATACAAACACACTCCCTCTAAATACAGATATCCTTCTTCTAAATTTCCTCATTCCTTATATCCTCTTACTAGTTATATTCTTTTTTTATATCTTAGCTCCATATATTCCTCATATACCAACCAACCAGGTAATAAAATAGTTATGGTCTTAATAATTTTCATATATCGTAGTGCTAATACCAATTTCCCACTTTCCAGGGATACGATATTCCTGCAAACTTTGTGCTGGTAGAAAAGCTTACCACAGTTTCAGGTCTCCATTTGTGTTGTTTGCTCAGTCCACAGAAGAACCACCCTCATGTTCGCCTATATTGTGTGTCTGGTATGGTGAGTGTTAAAATTTTTAGCCAGCGAGTGAAGATTTCATGTCACTGGATTACCAGCTGTTGCTTGTCTTGGAACCATTTATCCGGGTGGGTGAGAGGGGGTCTATATGCCATTTATCAGAGGGGATGAATAGAGGATCTATATATGAATGATGGTAAAAGTGAGTCAGTCAGCTGGGAGGGTAAGAATAGGTACTGGAACCTGCAGGGTGAGAGCATAAGATGGGCTTAATAATAGGGTGTGGGAGGGACCATAAGTGTAGGATGTGTTTAAAGTTTACAAGCTTGAAGTAGGTGAATGAGGATGTCCGAGAGAACATTGGACTCGAATGCCTGAGAGGAAAACTTCCAGGGAACAAGAAGAATTTATGGAATGGATGCGAGGAGCTCAGAATACCGTTTGATGTGGGAGGAGTCTAGGAGAGCATGGACTAGGAGAGCATGGGCTAGGAGAGCATGGACTAGGAGAGCATGGGCTAGGAGAGCATGCACTAGGAGAGCATGCACTAGGAGAACATCGGCTAGGAGAGCATGTACTAGGAGAGCATGGGCTAAGAGAGCATGGACTAGGAAAGCATGGACTAGGAGAGCATGGACTAGGAGAACATGGGCTAGGAGAGCATGGGCTAGGAGAACATCGGCTAGGAGAACATGGGCTAGGAGAGCATGGACAAGGAGAACATGGCTAGGAGAGCATGGACTAGGAGAACATCGGCTAGGAGAGCATGGACTAGGAGACCATGGACTAGGAGAGCATGGACTAGGAGAGCATGGGATAGGAGAGCATGGACTAGGAGAACATGGACTAGGAGAGCATGGGCTAGGAGAGCATGGGCTAGGAGAGCATGGGCTAGGAGACCATGGGCTAGGAGAGCATGGACTAGGAGAACATGGGCTAGGAGAGCATGGACTAGGAGAGCATGGGCTAGGAGAGCATGGACTAGGAGAGCATGGGCTAGGAGACCATGGACTAGGAGAGCATGGACTAGGAGAACATGGGCTAGGAGAGCATGGACTAGGAGAACATGGGCTAGGAGAGCATGGACTAGGAGAGCATGGACTAGGAGAGCATGGACTAGGAGAGCATGGACTAGGAGAACATGGGCTAGGAGAGCATGGACTAGGAGAGCATGGACTAGGAGAGCATGGACTAGGAGAGCATGCACTAGGAGAGCATTCACTAGGAGAGCATGCACTAGGTGTTGATGGGTTCTCAAAGAACAAGGGATGAGTGTGAAGAAGTCTTGTAGAAAGTTGGATGGGTGTGGGATGAGTGCTCGAAGGTCTGAGAGTAAGATGATGGCTGTTTGAGGGAAGAGAGGCGGGTAACTCTTGTGTATGTGTCACAGCAGCTTGGCAGATTATGGGCCTAGGAGATTATGGGCCTAGGAGATTATGCGATCTAGGAGAGCCTAGGAGGATGTGGAGGGGTCTGGAAGAGCTTGGTCACTGCCGTGGATCAGGTCTGTGAAAGCATGGATTTAGTGGAGAGGAGCTTACGACGACGTTTCGGTCCGACTTGGACTATTTACAAAGTCACACTCCTTAATTCCCCACTACTACTACTACTACTACTACTATTGCTGCTACTATTACTACTACTAGTACTACTACTACTACTACCACCTCCTGCCTATATATACCCGTCCTGCTCCAATTCTGGTTAGTGTGACTTTGTAAATCGTCGTAAGCTCCTCTTCTATGTGCGGGTTATTTGTGTATCGTTCCAGTCACGGTATTGTGCCTTTTTTTTTTTCATGGATTTAGTACTGGGAGTGGTCTGGAAGAGCATGTACTTGGTAAAGAAAGGATCTGGAAGAGATTAAGATGAGAAAGAGGGTTTGGGAGGGCATAAGATGAACATGGAGGAGGATTTTGAGAGAGCATAAAATGAGTGGCATTTCATCCTTCCTTTCTTTTCTCTCAGTTTGAAAGCTCTGTAATTGTAGTTGATTAGTTCCGGGCATGATGGTTTATATATTGAATAACATGCAAAATATTTAAGCTCGATCGCCAGCGCGGGAAATGGAGACATATACAGGGAAATCCAGAAAGGTGAAAGCAATGAAAGAGTGACTGAAGTATTGTAGTATCGGTCACATTAGTGTGGGCGAAGTTTGCAGACGTATTATTTACTGACCATGACAATAGTGGTTAGTAACAAACATTCTGTACTCAAGGCTGTGATGGCCAATGTATGCAAACTTTCTCAAATAAAATTAATTCCATTTACACTAGACTGTATAGTCTATTATTGTGATACAAATAAGATTAAAGGAGCATCCTTTGTAATACAGCGCGGCGGCTCGCTGGAACAGCCAGATTGTCCTAATTTTTCCAAAGTTGTTATGAGACGGTGCTTATCGATGCTATTGATTTCGAGGCTCATTCAACTTCTGTAACAGAATTGTTCCTAAACTGGTGTAGTTCACGTTAGTTTTGAGAATGAATAGTTGAGAAAATTTGGTAATCACAAAACTTGCACAGAAATTAAATTAGTTGAAAGATTCTGATATGTTTGTTCTATACTGGATTCTCACCCCTCCAACGAGCTGTCATGGTGTAGGTGAAGGATTTTTTTCTAAAGAATTATAGCCGCACTCCTTTTCCTCGACTTACACAAAAGTATCTCCCTTTCCGCAGGTATTATCCCAGTGGGTTAGGTGCTTCTGACTGGATATAACAACAACAACAACAACAACAGTAGTAGTAACCTAATGTATTGCGGGGGCTGCAAAATATGAAGTCTACCTGGAGTATACCTGGAGAGGGTTTCGGGGGTCAACGCCCCCGCGGCCCGGTCTGAGACCAGGCCTCGTGGTGGATCAACCAGGCTGTTACTACTGGCCTCATGCAAACTGACGTACGAACCACAGCCCAGCTGATCAGGTACTGACTGTAGGTGCCTGTCCAGTGCCTTTTTGAAGACAGCCAGGGGTCTATTGGTAATACCCCCTATGTATGCTGGGAGGCAGTTGAACAGTCTTGGGCCCCGGACACTTATTGTGTTGTCTCTCAGTGTATTCGTTGCGCCCCTGCTTTTCATTGGGGGAATGTTGCATCTCCTGCCAAGTCTTTTGCTTTCATAGGGAGCGATTTTCGTGTGCAAGTTTGGTACTAATACCACTAGGATTTTCCAAGTGTATATTATTATCTATCTCGCCTGCGTTCCAGGAAATACAGATGAAGGACTCCAACCGTTACCAGTAATTTAGGTGACTTATCGTACTTATGTGTGCTGTGAAAGTTCTTAGTACACTCTCCAGGACAGCAATTTCGCCTGCCTTAAAGGGGGCAGTTAGTGTACAGCAGTATTCCAGTCTAGAGAGAACAAGCGATTTGAAGAGAATCATCATGGGTTTGGCGTCCCTAGTTTTGAAGGTTCTCATTATCCATCCTATCATTTTCCTAGCAGATGCAGTATCGGACAACTGCAGCAGTAACTGCAGCAGTAACTACTGCCTAATAACTGAACTCAGTGGTCTCATTGTCTCTTATGTAGGATATATGCTCTTTGGATTTGAGTGTTACAATAAAAACAATAATCATAAAAATCTTTATTTCTACAAGTACATCTACAAGTACAAGTACATCTACAAGTACAAGTACATCTACAAGTACAAGTACATCTACAAGTACAAGTACATCTACAAGTACAAGTACATCTACAAGTACAAGTACAACTTACACAGGCGTAGCTGACATCAATTCCATACTATTTACAAAATGATGCAGTGTGTAATTTATAACTGCCCCAGAGAGACTGCTTCTTCTCTCCTGTCTGCTTGATGTACCTCTCCCCTGTCTGCTTGATGTACTTCTCCCCTGTCTGCTTGATGTACTTCTGGTGACATCAGCAGAAGGAACGCCCTTAAATGTGCAAATGAATCAGATTTTAAAGCTGGAAAGCGAAGTCAAAAGCAACACTGCAGCAGGAAGCTCACCATTACCGTTAAACAGTGAACCTTACGTGGTAATTACTGAGATATCAAACATACACTGTGATGGACAGTAATATTTCTCATCGGTACGACAAATATTAGAAGACAAGTCTTCAACACAACTTGGATTATCTCGTATTAACACTGGAATAATGTTAATCATAACAGGTTCTGCTCTATATTTTTCAACAACACTTTTCTAACCCCATTAACAAGTCAGCGTCAGTGGAATTTATTCTGTAGCTCCATTTACATATGTGATGTAATAAATCATTATCACCTCCTCGTATGAAGTGTTTCTGCTGATATAACAGATAATTAAAAATAATTCTTTTAAGCAACGTAATATTCATTACAATCTAAAAACAGAATGTTGAAAATGCCAGCAAACATTAACGTTCTGAAACACAATTTCAAGTCACTACTGTACACATTTTTAAGAAAGTGTTGCTTTCCATTGACATAAAAAATATTCATATTCCCAGTTCATTTACATAACTCGTTTACTACGTTCCTGTTCTGTCTGATTTACCTCCAGCTTTCTCATTTTAATCATAAAACTTTATGTCCTTCACTTAACGTTAATACATAAAATTGTCTCGTTATCATATCGTGGCTTCATGTCATCAGTACGAACATCAACATATGTCTGTCTAGTTTACTTACAATTAGGCAGCCATATACTAATTACACTAACTCTAAACTTGCTTGTGTTTAAATTTGTAAATAAGTTTATTCATATGCATTAATCAGCATTTTGCTTGTGTGAGTTCTTGCGTGTGTGATCAAGAGCATGTCTCTTTTAAATTCTGCACCTTTCGTGCAAGCATTTGAAGAGCAGTAACATGTAAAATATCCACAATATACATTCACTCTGAATACATCGCATGGGGAGATAGGGAGAGAGACAGGGGGAGAGAAAGATGGGGGGGGGGAGAGAGAGACGGGGGCGTATTCACGCATGAAGCTGTTGATGCGTGCAACAAACACAGAACGTTGGGCTTGGAAGTTGTGGGGGTGATACCCACATCGTTGGAGTAGCTCCTCTTCCGAGTACAGGAGTAGTACCGCACCAGAGTGGGTTTGGAATATATCCATAGGTGCAACAGTGGCATTAGTACAAATGCAATCTAAAATGTCCCTCTTGGACTTCTGGTCATCAGTGACCCGAAGTCTGATTCTTATATTGGGCATGATGCCCAATATGCTGGAAAAAAAAAACTTTCCTTTGTGACCCTTAATCCTGCCTCAGCTGATTTATGAAGGTCAGCCCCTAACATAGCCTACCCTTGAGGGATAGAGGGGGACGAGGCCTAAGGTAATGATCGCCCGGAGTTTAATAAACCACACAGGCTACTGGATGGTCACCTTGCCTTGTTTTAGGTCGCTAAAGGCGAAGTTGCTGAAAAAAAAATGGGAAAGGTAGAAAGACAGCAGTATAAAGACTGTGTGCGTGATTTGGAATTGTTCCTGATGCCATATGAATATTCCATTTCCTCTAATACCCCATTTTTAATATTTTTTTTAACAATAGGTATATTTTATTACATAATATGGTGCACAAGACTTAAAAGGATGCATTGCTGGTACAAAGATGGCATATACAATACATGAGGTTTGAGGGATACATTTCTAGCAATTATTGCAATGTACGTATGTATGTACTCACCTAGTTGAGGTTGCAGGGGTCGAGTATAGGCTCCTGGCCCCGCCTCTTCACTGGTCGCTACTAGGTCACTCTCCCTGAACCGTGAGCTTTATCATACCTCTGCTTAAAGCTATGTATGGATCTTGCCTCCACTACATTGCTTCCCAAACTATTCCACTTCCTGACTACTCTGTGGCTGAAGAAATACTTCCTAACATCCCTGTGATTCATCTGTGTCTTCAACTTCCAACTGTGTTCCCTTGTTGCTGTGTCCCATCTCTGGAACATCCTGTCTTTGTCCACCTTGTCAATTCCTCTCAGTATTTTGTATGTCGTTATCATGTCCCCCCTATCTCTCCTGTCCTCCAGTGTCGTCAGGTTGATTTCCCTTAACCTCTCCTCGTAGGACATACCTCTTAGCTCTGGGACTAGTCTTGTTGCAAACCTTTGCACTTTCTCTAGTTTCTTTACGTGCTTGGCTAGGTGTGGGTTCCAAACTGGTGCCGCATACTCCAATATGGGCCTAACGTACACGGTGTACAGGGTCCTGAACGATTCCTTATTAAGATGTCGGAATGCTGTTCTGAGGTTTGCTAGGCGCCCATATGCTGCAGTAGTTATTTGGTTGATGTGCGCTTCAGGAGATGTGCCTGGTGTTATACTCACCCCAAGATCTTTTTCCTTGAGTGAGGTTTGTAGTCTCTGGCCCCCTAGATTGTACTCCGTCTGCGGTCTTCTTTGCCCTTCCCCAATCTTCATGACTTTGCACTTGGTGGCGTTGAACTCCAGGAGCCAATTGCTGGACCAGGTCTGCACCCTGTCCAGATCCCTTTGTAGTTCTGCCTGGTCTTCGATCGAATGAATTCTTCTCATCAACTTCACGTCATCTGCAAACAGGGACACTTCGGAGTCTATTCCTTCCGTCATGTCGTTCACAAATACCAGAAACAGCACTGGTCCTAGGACTGACCCCTGTGGGACCCCGCTGGTCACAGGTGCCCACTCTGACACCTCGCCACGTACCATGACTCGCTGCTGTCTTCCTGACAAGTATTCCCTGATTCATTGTAGTGCCTTCCCTGTTATCCCTGCTTGGTCCTCCAGTTTTTGCACTAATCTCTTGTGTGGAACTGTGTCAAACGCCTTCTTGCAGTCCAAGATTGTATGCATGTATGTATGTATGTATGTATGTATGTATGTACATGTATGTCGTGCCGAATAGGTAAAGTTTGCGAATTTGGCTTAAATAGCAACGCTCTTCTTGCCGAATAAGGCAAGCGAAAATATGTGTATGTAATAATTTCGCAAAAAAATCATTTTGAACCTAACCCAAAAAAAATATTTCATTGTGTTCGTTTATTATTAAATTACTGTAAACTTATCTAAAATATATTTAGTTGGATTAGGCTAAATTAAATTGCTCTTGTTATAATAAGGTTAGGTAAATTTTTCTAAGGTTCTTTTGCTCCAAAATTGTTAATTTTTACAATAACATAAATGGAAAAAAATGTCTTTAAAAGTATAAAAGAAATTTTTATAAAGGACTTAATTTTAAATGAGTTCTTGCTTTTTGAAAATTTATTGGGTGGTTAAAATATCTGGCATGCATAAACGGAAAATTATACTCTTGCCTATTTATAATGCTATTTTTTTCAATTTGTACAAAAAAAAATTAGTGCATTTCGTACAGGGAATATTAGAGATGCAGTGATCAGTAATTTCGGGAGAATTCATAATGATTTTTTTTTTGCATCAAGATTTTTAAATATAACTTGAATTTTGGAAGTTAAGTAGAGAAAATAGATTAAGCAAGTTTTGATGTTATAACAAAACCAACATATTCTTGGTTGAATAATGTTATAACAAAACCAACATATTCTTGGTTGAATAATGTTATAACAAAACCAACATATTCTTGGTTGAATAATGTTATAACAAAACCAACATATTCTTGGTTGAATAATGTTATAACAAAACCAACATATTCTTGGTTGAATAATGTTATAACAAAACCAACATATTCTTGGTTGAATAATGTTATAACAAAACCAACATATTCTTGGTTGAATAATGTTATAACAAAACCAACATATTCTTGGTTGAATAATGTTATAACAAAACCAACATATTCTTGGTTGAATAATGTTATAACAAAACCAACATATTCTTGGTTGAATAATGTTATAACAAAACCAACATATTCTTGGTTGAATAATGTTATAACAAAACCAACATATTCTTGGTTGAATAATGTTATAACAAAACCAACATATTCTTGGTTGAATAATGTTATAACAAAACCAACATATTCTTGGTTGAATAATGTTATAACAAAACCAACATATTCTTGGTTGAATAATGTTATAACAAAACCAACATATTCTTGGTTGAATAATGTTATAACAAAACCAACATATTCTTGGTTGAATAATGTTATAACAAAACCAACATATTCTTGGTTGAATAATGTTATAACAAAACCAACATATTCTTGGTTGAATAATGTTATAACAAAACCAACATATTCTTGGTTGAATAATGTTATAACAAAACCAACATATTCTTGGTTGAATAATGTTATAACAAAACCAACATATTCTTGGTTGAATAATGTTATAACAAAACCAACATATTCTTGGTTGAATAATGTTATAACAAAACCAACATATTCTTGGTTGAATAATGTTATAACAAAACCAACATATTCTTGGTTGAATAATGTTATAACAAAACCAACATATTCTTGGTTGAATAATGTTATAACAAAACCAACATATTCTTGGTTGAATAATGTTATAACAAAACCAACATATTCTTGGTTGAATAATGTTATAACAAAACCAACATATTCTTGGTTGAATAATGTTATAACAAAACCAACATATTCTTGGTTGAATAATGTTATAACAAAACCAACATATTCTTGGTTGAATAATGTTATAACAAAACCAACATATTCTTGGTTGAATAATGTTATAACAAAACCAACATATTCTTGGTTGAATAATGTTATAACAAAACCAACATATTCTTGGTTGAATAATGTTATAACAAAACCAACATATTCTTGGTTGAATAATGTTATAACAAAACCAACATATTCTTGGTTGAATAATGTTATAACAAAACCAACATATTCTTGGTTGAATAATGTTATAACAAAACCAACATATTCTTGGTTGAATAATGTTATAACAAAACCAACATATTCTTGGTTGAATAATGTTATAACAAAACCAACATATTCTTGGTTGAATAATGTTATAACAAAACCAACATATTCTTGGTTGAATAATGTTATAACAAAACCAACATATTCTTGGTTGAATAATGTTATAACAAAACCAACATATTCTTGGTTGAATAATGTTATAACAAAACCAACATATTCTTGGTTGAATAATGTTATAACAAAACCAACATATTCTTGGTTGAATAATGTTATAACAAAAACATATTCTTGGTTGAATAATGTTATAACAAAACCAACATATTCTTGGTTGAATAATGTTATAACAAAACCAACATATTCTTGGTTGAATAATGTTATAACAAAACCAACATATTCTTGGTTGAATAATGTTATAACAAAACCAACATATTCTTGGTTGAATAATGTTATAACAAAACCAACATATTCTTGGTTGAATAATGTTATAACAAAACCAACATATTCTTGGTTGAATAATGTTATAACAAAACCAACATATTCTTGGTTGAATAATGTTATAACAAAACCAACATATTCTTGGTTGAATAATGTTATAACAAAACCAACATATTCTTGGTTGAATAATGTTATAACAAAACCAACATATTCTTGGTTGAATAATGTTATAACAAAACCAACATATTCTTGGTTGAATAATGTTATAACAAAACCAACATATTCTTGGTTGAATAATGATATTCTTGGTTGAATAATGTTATAACAAAACCAACATATTCTTGGTTGAATAATGTTATAACAAAACCAACATATTCTTGGTTGAATAATGTTATAACAAAACCAACATATTCTTGGTTGAATAATGTTATAACAAAACCAACATATTCTTGGTTGAATATGTTGGTTCTGTATTCTTTTAGCAATTGAAAATTGTATTTCTGGCAATTATAAAATATTTATCAAAGCTTTTAGGATATTTTATATAATATGCTATTTCGTAAATTTTCATTATATCCTCATCGATGAAGTTAGTAATGCCAGTACACGAAGCTGTCAAGAATATCCTTTATTTCACTAATATGAAGTCTAATGTTATTGTTACCCATATTTATGTATCTGTATCATGCTCCTGTTTTTTCTGTAGTGATTCCATATAAAGCATTTCTAAAAAATTCAGTGGCAATAAAGCATATCATGGGTGTCTTAAAACTCCAGACCGACGCGTTAGTGTCGGTTTACAATCGTGTCATTACGATTTCGTGAGTTAAGTTCAATGGCTATACTATTAAATATATAATGGAACTTTATATTCTTCCTCCTGGACCCGCGTCACACTGCTGCTGGCAAAGTCAGTAACTGACTGAAGAGATAATCATCATAAGTGAGATTTAGTGGTCTATATATGACCACTAAATCCCACTGGGTTGTATAGAGCATCAGCAACGACACTGTATAACTCCAGGCTGCGTCGCCACACTTATTTCAGAGAACTATTATTGTTTTATCGTCAGGAGACACATGCGTGTGTTCTTGTTTTTTTTCTGTTTTCCAAATGTAACTCCTTCATAACCGCTATCAGCTTTTGCTTCTGTGTTTTTATGAGGCGACAAACTGACACTAAAAGCTTTGGATGAGGAAGCGAGACAACGTACAATAAAAGTTACAAGTTATTGGGCACTGATTCAGTCTCTTTGCCTGTCTATTCCTCCCTCCCTCTCCTCCTCTTTCCCCTCATCCATCCTTTCTCCCCCCTCTTTCCATCTCTTCATCTCTGTCTCTCCCTCCCTTCCCTCTTTTCTTTCATTCATCTTATTACTGCTACAGCTTAACATCTTTCCTAGAGACCATCATTTGTGTTTTCTCAGGAGCAGCATATATCACGTTCTATCGTTTTCCCCAGACTTATATAGCTGTAAGCTGGTGACTGATGTACCAGAGAGGAGCTGGCATTTCCTCTTCTGGATAAGTCAGTGTCAGAGTACAACCACCTGCATAGGCATGAGATTCTGGAATTAGGTGAAGGTCATTGAAGTTGACATTATATGAAGCTTCATATATGCATATTTACATATGCAAATAAATAAGGTTTTACAGAATGTCTAATTTAACCACCTTCACCTACTGCCAGAATCCCAGGCCTATGCAGATGGCTATACTCTGACATTTACTTATCCCGCTGCTCTTTCCGCCTACTGATGCCATCTGGGAATTAAGGAACCAAAGGCAGAAAGGAGGAGGACCAGCAATCTGATTCGTATTGTCATAACGTAACACTCTGCAAAACTCTGCAAATATAATACACATTAAATGTGCATACTGCTGACCCATGACCCAGACGAGGGTCATATGTCCTACATAAGACAATGAGACCACCGAACTCAGCTCTTGCTAGCCAGAGGTTGATGCTGCCGTCTGTTGCTAGCCAGATATTGCTGATGCTGCTAGCCACAAGCTGCTGCTGCTGCTGCTGGCCAGAGGATGCTGCTGCTGCTGCTGCTGGCCAGAGGATGCTGCTGCTGCTGCTGCTGGCCAGAGGATGCTGCTGCTGCTACAGTGGCCCGACTGTGCCGTCAGTTACTCATACATTCACATATGATCTTAGACACACCACCTCGCTATCACCAGCAAAACGATCATCACCACTAAACGTGTCGCCTAAAGTTTAAGAACAATGCAGATGATGATTGACAAATAAACCAGCAGTGTGGAGGGGTTGTGGAGGAGTGTGGAGCGATGGAGGAGGAGAGTGGAAGGGTGGTGGATGAGTTTAGAGGAGTGTGGAGATGTGGTGGAGGAGTGTGGAAGGTTGGTGGAGGTGTGTGGAGGGGTGGTGGACGAGTGTCGACAGTTCGTGGAGGAGTGTGGAGGGGTGGTATAGGAGTGTGGAGGGGTGGCGGAGGAGTGTCGAGGGTGGTGGAGGGGTGGTGGAGAACTGTGGAGGGGTGGTGGAGAAGTGTGGAGGGGTGGTGGAGGAGAGTGGACTTGTAATGGAGGACTGTGGAGTGGATAGTGGAGGAGTGTGGAGGGGATAGTGGAGGAGTGTGCAGGGGTGGTGGAGGTGTGAATGGTTGGTGGAGGAGTGTGGAGGGGTGGTGGAGGAGTGTGCAGGGGTGGTGGAGGAGTGTGCAGGGGTGGTGGAGGAGTTTACCTGGAGAGAATTCCGGGGGTTAACGCCCCCGCGGCCCGGTATGTGACCAGGCCTCCTGGTGGATCAGAGCCTGATCAACCAGGCTGTTACTGCTGGCTGCACGCAAACCAACGTACGAGCCACAGCCCGGCTGGTCAGGTACCGACTTTAGGTGCTTGTCCAGTGCCAGCTTGAAGACTGCCAGGGGTCTGTTGGTAATCCCTCTTATGTAGGCTGGGAGGCAGTTGAACAGTCTCGGGCCTCTGACACTTATTGTGTTGTCTCTTAACGTGCTAGTGACACCACTGATTTTCATTGGGGGGATGTTACATCGTCTGCCAAGTCTTTTGCTTTCGTTGTGAGTGATTTTCGTGTGCAAGTTCGGTACTAGTACCTCTAGGATTTTCCAGGTGTATATAATCATGTATCTCTCCCGCCTGCGTTCCAGGGAATACAGGTTCAGGAGCTGGAGGGATGGTGGAGAAGCGTGAAGGGGTGGTGAATTAGTGTGAAATGGTGGTGGAGAAGTGTGGAGGGATTGTGGAGGACAGTAGACCAATAATGGAGGAGTGTGGTGGGGATAGTGGAGGAGTCTGGAGGGGTGGTTGAGGAGTGTGGACTTGTAATGGAGGAGTGTGGAGGGGATAGTGGAGGAGTGTGGAGGGTTGGTGGAGGAGTGTCGACAGGTGGTGGAGGAGTGTGGAGTGGTGGTGGAGGAGAGTGGACTATTAATGGAGGAGTGTGGAGGGGTGGTTGAGGAGTGTTGACAGGTGGTGGAGGAGTATGGAGGGATGGTAGAGGAGTGTGGAGGGTTGGGGAGGAGTGTTGAGGGGTGGTGGAAAAGTGTTAAAGGGTGGTGGAGGAGTGTGGAACGATGGAAGAGTGTGGAAGGGTGGTTGACGAGTGTGGAGGAGTGTGAAGGGGTGGTTGAGGAGTGTGGAGGGCTGGTGGAGGAGTGTGGAGCGGTGGTGGAGAAGTGGGAAGGGGTGGTGGAGGAGTGTGGAGGAGTGTAGAGGGGTGGAGGAGGAGTGTGGAGGGATGGTGGACGAGTGTGGAGGAGTGGTGGAGTGTGGAAGGGTTGTGGATTAGAGTGTAGAGGTGGTGGAGGAGTGTGAAGGAGTGGTGGAGTGTGCATGGGTGTTGGAAAATTGTGGAGGAGTGGTGGAGGAGTGTGGACGGGTGGTGAAGGAGTGTGGAAGGGTGGAATAGAAGTGCGGAGGGGTGGTGGAGGAGTGTGGAGGGAAGGTGGAGGTGTGTGGAGGCGTGGTGATTGTTGAGGGGTGGTGAAAGAGTGTGGAGGGGTGGTGGAAGAGTGTGAAGGGGTGATGGAGGAGAGTGGACGGGTGGGGAAGGAGTGTGGAGGGGTGGTGGAGGAGTGTGGAGGGGTGGTTAAAGAGTGTGGAGGGGTGGTGGAGGAGAGTGGAGCGGTGGTGCAGCGTAAAGGGATGGTATAGGAGTGTGAAGGGGTGGTGGAGGAGTGTGGAGGGGTGGTGGGGGGGATGTGGAAGGTTGGATGAGGAGTATGGAGGGGTGGTGGAGGAGTGTGGAGAAGCATCGAGGGGTGGTGGAAGAATGTGCAGGGGTGGTGGAGGAGTGTGGAGGGGTGTTATTTAAGTGAGAAGGGATGGTGGATGAAAGTGGAACGATGGAGGAGAGTGGAAGGGTGGTGGATGAGTGTGGAGGGGTTGTGGAGGAGTGTGGATGGGTGGTGGAGGAGTGTGCATGAGTGGTGGACGAGTGCGGAGGGGTGGTGGAGGAATGTGGACAGGGTGAGGATTAGTGTGGAGGGTGGTGGAGGAGTGTTGAGGAGGGGTGGAGGAGTGTTGAGGAGGGGTGGAGGAGTGTAAAGGGGGGTGGAGGATTGTGGAGGGATGGAGGAGGAATGATGATGGGATATTGGAGGAGAGAGGAAGGTAGTGGAGGAGTCTGGAAGAGATAGTGGAGAAGAGTGGAGAGGATAGTAGACGAGTGATGAGGGGATAGTAGAGGGGTGTGGAGGGCATAGTGAAAGAATGTGAAGGGGATAGTAGAGAAGAAGAAGATAGGGGATAGTTGAGGAGTGTGGAGGGGTGTTGGAGGAGTGTGGATGGTTGGTGGATAAGTGTAGAGGAGTGGTGGAGGAGTGTGGAGTGGAGGTGAAGGAGTGTGGAAGGATGGAGTAGGAGGGTATAGGGGTGGTGGAGTATGTAGAAGCATGGAGGGGTTATGGAGGAGTGTGGAGGGGTGGTGATGAAGTGTGGTGGAGATGTGGAGGAGTGTGGAGCGATGGAGGAGGAGTGTGGAAGGGTGGTGGAGGAGTGTGTAGGAGTGTGGAGGGGTTGTGGAGGAGTGTGTAGGGGTGGTGGAAGAGTGTGGAGGGGTGGTGGAGGAGTGTGGAGGGTGTTGGAGGAGTGTGGCGGGGTAGTGGACGAGTGTGGAAAGGTGGTGGAGGAGTGTGGAGGAGTGGTGGAGGAGTGTAGAGGGGTGGTGGAGGAGTGTGGAGGAGTGTGGAAGGGTGGTGGAGAAGTGTGGAGGGGTATTGGAGAAGTGTGAAGGAGTGGTGGAGAAGTGTGGAGCGATGGAGGAGGAGTGTGGAAAGGTGATGGAGGAGAGTGGAGGAGTGTGAAAGGGTGGTGGAAGAGTGTGGAAGGGTGGTGGAGGAGTGTGGAGGGGTGGTGGAGGAGTGTGGAGGGGTGGTGGAGGAGTGTGGAGAAGTTTGGAAGGGTGGTGGAGAAGTGTGGAGGGGTATTGGAGAAGTGTGAAGGAGTGGTGGGGAAGTGTGAAGCTATATGTGGAGAGGAGTGGAGAAGTGCAAAGTGTGGTGGAGGAGTGTGGAGGGGTGGTGGTGGAGTGTGGAGGGGTGGTGGAGGAGTGTGGAGGGGTGGTAGAGAAGTGTGGAAGGGTGGTGGAGAAGTGTGGATGGGTGGTGGAGGAGTGTGGAGGCGTGGTGGAGGAGTGTGGAGGGGTGGTAGAGAAGTGTGGAAGGGTGGTGGAGAAGTATGGAGGGGTGGTGGAGGAGTGTGGAGGTTTGGTAGAGAAGTGTGGAGGGGTGGTGGAGAAGTGTAGAGGGGTGGTGGAGGAGAGTAGACTTGTAATGGAGGAGTGTGGAGAGAATTGTGGAATATTGTTTAGGGGTGGTGGAGGAGTGTGGACTTGTAATGGTGGAGTGTGGAGGGGATAGTGGAGGAGTGTAGAGGGGTGGTGGTGGAGGAGTGTGGAGGGGTTGTGAATGAGAGTTAACTTGTAATGGAGGAGTGTGGAGGGGATAGTGGAGGAGAGTAGAGGGGTGGTGGAGGCGTGTGGACAGGTGGTGGAGGAGTGTGGAGGGGTGATGGAGGAGTGTGGAGGGTTGGTGGAGGAGTGTGGAGGGGTGATGGAGGAGTGTGGAGGGGTGGTGAAGGAGTGTGGAGATATGGTGTAGGAGTGTTGAGGAGAGGTGGAGGAGTGTGGAGGGGTGGTGGACGAGTGTGGAGGTGTGGAGGAGGAGTGTGGAGAGATAGTGAAGGAGTGTTGAGGGGGGTGGAGTGTAGACAGGAGGTGAAGGAGTGTAGAGATGTGGTGGAGCATTGTGGAGGAGTGTTGGAAGAGTGTGAAGGGGTGGTGTAGGAGTGTGGAGGTGTGGTTGAGGAGTGTGAATGGTGGAGGAGTGTGGAAAGGAGGTGGATGAGTGTACAGGGGTGGTGGAGGAGTGTGGACAGGAGGTGAAGGAGTGTGAAGATGCGGTGGAGGATTGTTTAGGAGTGTTGGAAGAGTGTAGAGGGGTGGTGTAGGAGTGTGGAGGTGTGGTTGAGGAGTGTGAATGGTGGAGGAGTGTGGAAAGGAGGTGGAGGAGTGTGGAGGGGTTGTCGAGGAGTATGAAGGGGTGGTGGAGGAGTGTGGAGTGATGGAGGAGGAGTGTTCAAGGGTGTTGGAGAAGTGGATAGGAGTGTAGAGGTGTGGTGGAGGAGTGTGAAATGTTTGTGGAGGGTTTGTGGAGGGGTGGTCAAGAAGTGCGAAGGGGTTGTGGAGGAGGAATGTTCAAGGGTGGTGAAGGAGTGTGAAGGAGTGTGGAGGAGTAAAGAGGGGTGGTGGAGGACTGTGGAAGGGTGGTGAAGTAGTGTGGAGTTGTGGAGGAGAAGTGTGAAGCAGTGGTGGAGGAGTGTGGAGCGATGTAGGAG
The DNA here is from genome assembly GCF_038502225.1 of Cherax quadricarinatus. Classification (NCBI taxonomy): domain Eukaryota; kingdom Metazoa; phylum Arthropoda; class Malacostraca; order Decapoda; family Parastacidae; genus Cherax; species Cherax quadricarinatus. The sequence continues at coordinate 26,112 of NW_027196174.1, read as the reverse complement.
GAGTGTGGAAGGGTGGTGGAGGAGTGTGGAGGATTGTGGAGTGGTTTGGAGGAGTGTGGAGGGGTTGTGGAGAAGTGTGGATGAGTGGTGGAGGAGTGTGGAGGAGTTGTGGAGAGTGGAGGGGTTTTGGAGGAGGGTGGAGGTGTGGTGGAGGAGTGTGGAGGAGTGGTGGAGTGTTGACGGGTTGTGGAATATTGTATAGGGGTGGGGGAGTAGTGTGGAGGAGTGTTGTAGGAGAGTGGAGTGGTGCTGTAGAAGTGTGGAGGAGTAGTGAACGAGTGCGGATGGGTGGTGGAGGAGTGTTGACAGGTTGAGGATTAGTGTGGAGGTTGGTGAAGGAGTTTTTAGGAGGGGTGGAGGAGTGTAAAGGGGTAATGGAGGATTGATGGAGGAGGAGTGATGAGGGGGTAGTGGAAGAGTCTTGAGGAGATAGTGGAAGAGTCTTGAGGAGATAGTGGAGAAGAGAGGAGAGGATAGTAGAGGAGTGTGGAGGGTATAGTAGAGGAGAGTGGAGGGGATAGTGAAAGAATGAGAAAGGGATAGTAGAGGAGAATGGAGGGGATAGTAGAGGAGTGTGGAGGTGTGTTGGAGGAGTGTGGTGGGTCGGTGGATAAGTGTGGAGGAGGGGTGGAGGAGTGTTTAGGGGAGGTGAAGCAGTGTGGAAGGATGGAGTAGGAGTGTATAGGGGTGGTGGAGGAGTGTGGAGAAGAAAAGAGAGGTTATGGAAGAGTGTGGAGGGGTGGTGGAGGAGTGTGGAGGGGTGACCATGAAGTGTGATTGGGATGTAGAGGAGTGTGGAGCGATGGAGGAGGAGTGTGGAAGGGTGGTGGAGGAGTGTGAAGGAGTGTGGAGGGGTGGTGGAGGAGTGTGGAGGGGGGGCGGATGAGTGTGCATCAGTGGTGGAGGAGTGTGGAGGGTGATGGAGGAGTGTGGCGGGAAGGTGGAGGAGTGTGGAAAGATTGTGGAGTAGTGTGGAGTGGTTGTGGAGGAGTGTAGAGGGGTGGTGAAGGAGTGTGCAGGGGAGGTGGAGGAGTGTGCAGGGGTGGAGGAGGAGTGTGGAGGAGTGGTAGAGGAGTGTGGAAGGGTGGTGGAGAAGTGTCGAGGGGTGGGTGAGAAGTGTGAAGGAGAGGTGGACAAGTGTGAAGGACTGGTGGAGGAGTGTGGAGCGATGGAGGAGGAGTGTGGAAGGGTGGTGGGGGAGTGTGGAGGTGTGTGGAGGGGTATTGGAGAAGTGTGAGAGGGTGGTGGAGGAGTGCGCAGGGGTTTTGGAGGAGTGTGGACAGGTGGTCGAGTGTGGATGGGTGGTGCATTAGTGTGGAGGGGTGGTGGAGGAGAGTTGACGGTGGTGGAGGAGTGTGGAGGGTTGGTAGAGAAGTGTGGAGGGGTGGTGGAGAAGTGTGGAGGGGTGTTGGAGGAGAGTGGTCTTGTAATGGAGGAGTGTGGAGGGAATAGTGGAGGGTTGTGGAGGGGTGGTTGAGGAGTGTGGACTTGTAATGGTGGAGTGTGGAGGGGATAGTGGAAGAGAGTAGAGGGGTGGTGGAGGAGTGAAGGGGATGGTGGAGGAGTGTGGAGGGTTGGTGGAGGAGTGTTGAGGTGTGGTGGACGAGTGTGTAAGGGTGGTGGAGAATCGTGGAGCGGTTGTGGAGGAGTGTTAAGGTGTGGTGGAGGAGTGTGGAGGGGTGGTGAAGGTGTGTGGAGGTGTGGTGAAGGAGTGTGGAGGGGTGGTGGAGGAGTGTGAAGGAGTGGTGGAGGAGTGTTTAGGGGTAGTGGAGGAGTGTGGAGGGGTAGTGAAGGAGTGTTGAGGGGGGTGGAGAAGTGTGGAGGAGTGGTGGAGTGTGGAGGGGTAGCAAAGGATTTTGGACTGGTGGTGGAGGAGTGAGCAGGGGTGGTGGATGAGTGTGGAGTGGTGGTGGAGGAGTGTGGACAGGAGGTGAAGGAGTGTGGCGGGCTGGTGGAGGAGCGTGGAGGAGTGGTGGAAGAGTGTGGAGGGGTAGTTGAGGAGTGTGAATAGTGGAGGAGTGTGTAGTTGTCGTGGAGGAATGTGGAGAGGTGGTTTAGGAGTGTGGATGAGTGTGGAAGGGTGGTGGAGAAGCGTGGAGGGGTATTGAAGAAGTGTGAAGGAGTGGTGGAGAAGAGTGGAGCGATGGAGGAGGAGTTTGGAAGGGTGGTTGAGGAGTGTGGAGGAATGTGGAGGGGAGGTGGAGGAGTGTGGAAGGGTGGTGGAGGTGTGTGGAAGGGATGTGGAGGAGTTTGGAGGGGTGGTGGAGGAGTGTGGAGGGGTCGTAGAGAAGTGTGGAGGGGTGGTGGAGAAGGGTGGAGGGGTGGTGGAGGAGTGTGGAGGGGTGGTAGAGAAGTGTGGAAGGGTTGTGGAGAAGTGTTTAGGGGTGCTGGAGGAGAGTGGTCTTGTAATGGAGGAGTGTGGAGGGAATAGTGGAGGAGTGTGGAGGGGTGGTGGAGGAGTGTGGAGGGGTTTTGGAGGAGTGTGGAGGAGTGTGGAAGGGTGGTGGAGAAGTGTGGAGGGGTGGTGGTGGAGTGTGGAGCGATGGAGGAGTGTGGAAGGGTGGTGGAGTGTGCTGGAGTGTGGTGGAGTGTGGAGGGGTATTAGAGGAGTGTGGAGTGGAGGTGGAGGAGTGTGGAGGGGTGGTGGAGGAGTGTGGAAAGGTTCTGGAGGAGTGTGGAGGGGATATGGATGAGTGTGAACAGGTGGTAAAGAAGTGCGGATGGGTTGTGGAGGAGTGTGGAGGGGAGGAGGAGGAGTGTTGCGGGTGGTGAAGGAGTGTGGAGGGTTGGTAGAGAAGTATGGAGGGGTGGTGGAGAAGTGTTTAGGGGTGGTGGAGGAGAGTGGTCTTGTAATGGAGGAGTTTGGAGGGAATAGTGGAGAAGTGTGGAGGGGTGGTTGAGGAGTGTGGACAGGTGGTGGAGGAGTGTGGAGGGGTTGTTGATGATAGTGAAGTTGTGATGGAGGAGTGAGGAGGAGATAGTGGAGGATAGTAGAGGGGTGGTGGAGGAGTGTGGAGGGGTGATGGACGAGTGTGGAGGGGTAGTGAAGGGGTGTTGAGGGGGTGGAGAAATGTGGAGGAGTGGTGGAGTGTGGAGGGGTAGTGAAGGAGTGTGGAAAGGTAGTGGAGGAGTGTGGAGGGGTGGTGGATGAGTGTGCAGGGGTGGTGGATGAGTGTGCAGGGGTGGTGGAGGAGTGTGGACAGGTGGTGGAGGAGTGTGGAGGGGTTGTGGATGATAGTGAACTTGTGATTGAGGAGTGAGGAGGAGATAGTGGAGGATAGTAGAGGGGTGGTGGAGGAGTGTGGAGGGGTGGTGGACGAGTGTGGAGGGGTAGTGAAGGAGTGTTGAGGGGGTGGAGAAATGTGGAAGAGTGGTGGAGTGTGGAGGGGTAGTGAAGGAGTGTGGAAGGGTGGTGGAGAAGTGTGGAGGGGTGGTGGATGAGTGTGCAGGGGTGGTGGAGGAGTGTGGACAGGTGGTGGAGGAGTGTGGAGGGGTAGTGGACGAGTGTGGAGGGGTAGTGAAGGAGTGTTGAGGGGGTGGAGAAATGTGGAGGAGTGGTGGAGTGTGGAGGGGTAGTGAAGGAGTGTGGAAGGGTGGTGGAGAAGTGTGGAGGGGTGGTGGATGAGTGTGCAGGGGTGGTGGAGGAATGTGGAGAGGAGGTGAAGGAGTGTGGAGATATGGTGGAGGATTGTGGAGAAGTGTTGGAAGAGTGTGGATGGGTGGTGTAGGAGTGTGGAGGTGTGGTTGAGGAGTGCGGAAAGGAGGTAGATAAGTGTGAATGGGTTGTGGAGGAGTGTTGAGGGTAGGTGAAGGAGTGTGGAAGAATGGAGGAGGAGTGTGGAGGGGTGGCAGAGGAGTGTGGAGAAGAATTGAGGGGTGGTGGAAGAGCGTGGAGGGGAGGTGGAGGAGTGTTGAGGGTTGTTCGAGGAATAAGAAGGGGCGGTGGAGGAGTGTGGAGTGATGGAAGAGGAGTGTGGAGGTGTATTGTAGGAGTGTGGAGGGGTAGTGAAAGAGTGATGAGGGGGGGAGAAGTGTGGAGGAATGGTGGAGTGTGCAGGGGTAGCGAAGGATTTTGGACGGGTGGTGGAGGAGTGTGCAGGGGTGGTGGATGAGTGTGCAGGGGTGGTGGATGAGTGTGCAGCGGTGGTGGAGGAGTGTGGACAGGATGTGCAGGAGTGTGGCGGGCTCGTGGAGGAGTGTGGACAGGTGGTTGAGTGTGGATGGGTGGTGCATTAGTGTGGAGGGGTGGTGGAGAAGTGTGGAGGGGTGTTGGAGGAGAGTGGTCTTGTAATGGAGGAGTGTGGAGGGAATAGTGGAGGGTTGTGGAGGGGTGGTTGAGGAGTGTGGACTTGTAATGGTGGAGTGCGGAGGGGATAGTGGAAGAGAGTAGAGGTGTGGTGGAGGAGTGAAGAGGATGGTGGAGGAGTGTGGAGGGTTGATGGAGGAGTGTTGAGGTGTGGTGGACGAGTGTGTAAGGGTGGTGGAGAATCGTGGAGCGGTTGTGGAGGAGTGTTAAGGTGTGGTGGAGGAGTGTGGAGTGATGGTGAAGGTGTGTGGAGGTGTGGTGAAGGAGTGTGGAGGGGTGGTGGAGGAGTGTGAAGGAGTGGTGGAGGAGTGTTTAGGGGTAGTGGAGGAGTGTGGAGGGGTAGTGAAGGAGTGTTGAGGGGGGTGGAGAAGTGTGGAGGAGTGGTGGAGTGTGGAGGGGTAGCAAAGGATTTTGGACTGGTGGTGGAGGAGTGAGCAGGGGTGGTGGATGAGTGTGGAGTGGTGGTGGAGGAGTGTGGACAGGAGGTGAAGGAGTGTGGCGGGCTGGTGGAGGAGCGTGGAGGAGTGGTGGAAGAGTGTGGAGGGGTAGTTGAGGAGTGTGAATAGTGGAGGAGTGTGTAGTTGTCGTGGAGGAATGTGGAGAGGTGGTTTAGGAGTGTGGATGAGTGTGGAAGGGTGGTGGAGAAGCGTGGAGGGGTATTGAAGAAGTGTGAAGGAGTGGTGGAGAAGAGTGGAGCGATGGAGGAGGAGTTTGGAAGGGTGGTTGAGGAGTGTGGAGGAATGTGGAGGGGAGGTGGAGGAGTGTGGAAGGGTGGTGGAGGTGTGTGGAAGGGATGTGGAGGAGTTTGGAGGGGTGGTGGAGGAGTGTGGAGGGGTCGTAGACAAGTGTGGAGGGGTGGTGGAGAAGGGTGGAGGGGTGGTGGAGGAGTGTGGAGGGGTGGTAGAGAAGTGTGGAAGGGTTGTGGAGAAGTGTTTAGGGGTGCTGGAGGAGAGTGGTCTTGTAATGGAGGAGTGTGGAGGGAATAGTGGAGGAGTGTGGAGGGGTGGTGGAGGAGTGTGGAGGGGTGGTGGAGGAGTGTGGAGGAGCGTGGAAGGGTGGTGGAGAAGTGTGGAGGGGTGGTGGTGGAGTGCGGAGCGATGGAGGAGTGTGGAAGGGTGGTGGAGTGTGCTGGAGTGTGGTGGAGTGTGGAGGGGTATTAGAGGAGTGTGGAGTGGAGGTGGAGGAGTGTGGAGGGGTGGTGGAGGAGTGTGGAGGGGTGGTGGAGGAGTGTGGAGGGGATATGGATGAGTGTGAACAGGTGGTAAAGAAGTGCGGATGGGTTGTGGAGGAGTGTGGAGGGGAGGAGGAGGAGTGTTGCGGGTGGTGAAGGAGTGTGGAGGGTTGGTAGAGAAGTATGGAGGGGTGGTGGAGAAGTGTTTAGGGGTGGTGGAGGAGAGTGGTCTTGTAATGGAGGAGTTTGGAGGGAATAGTGGAGAAGTGTGGAGGGGTGGTTGAGGAGTGTGGACAGGTGGTGGAGGAGTGTGGAGGGGTTGTTGATGATAGTGAAGTTGTAATGGAGGAGTGAGGAGGAGATAGTGGAGGATAGTAGAGGGGTGGTGGAGGAGTGTGGAGGGGTGGTGGACGAGTGTGGAGGGGTAGTGAAGGAGTGTTGAGGGGGTGGAGAAATGTGGAAGAGTGGTGGAGTGTGGAGGGGTAGTGAAGGAGTGTGGAAGGGTAGTGGAGGAGTGTGGAGGGGTGGTGATAGTGGAAGAGTCTTGAGGAGATAGTGGAGAAGAGAGGAGAGGATAGTAGAGGAGTGTGGAGGGTATAGTAGAGGAGAGTGGAGGGGATAGTGAAAGAATGAGAAAGGGATAGTAGAGGAGAATGGAGGGGATAGTAAAGGAGTGTGGAGGAGTGTGGTGGGTCGGTGGATAAGTGTGGAGGAGGGGTGGAGGAGTGTTTAGGGGAGGTGAAGCAGTGTGGAAGGATGGAGTAGGAGTGTATAGGGGTGGTGGAGGAGTGTGGAGAAGAAAAGAGAGGTTATGGAAGAGTGTGGAGGGGTGGTGGAGGAGTGTGGAGGGATGACCATGAAGTGTGATTGGGATGTAGAGGAGTGTGGAGCGATGGAGGAGGAGTGTGGAAGGGTGGTGGAGGAGTGTGAAGGAGTGTGGAGGGGTGGTGGAGGAGTGTGGAGGGGGGGCGGATGAGTGTGCATCAGTGGTGGAGGAGTGTGGAGGGTGATGGAGGAGTGTGGCGGGAAGGTGGAGGAGTGGGGAAAGATTGTGGAGTAGTGTGGAGTGGTTGTGGAGGAGTGTAGAGGGGTGGTGAAGGAGTGTGCAGGGGAGGTGGAGGAGTGTGCAGGGGTGGAGGAGGAGTGTGGAGGAGTGGTAGAGGAGTGTGGAAGGGTGGTGGAGAAGTGTGAAGGAGAGGTGGACAAGTGTGAAGGACTGGTGGAGGAGTGTGGAGCGATGGAGGAGGAGTGTGGAAGGGTGGTGGGGGAGTGTGGAGGTGTGTGGAGGGGTATTGGAGAAGTGTGAGAGGGTGGTGGAGGAGTGCGCAGGGGTTTTGGAGGAGTGTGGACAGGTGGTCGAGTGTGGATGGGTGGTGCATTAGTGTGGAGGGGTGGTGGAGGAGAGTTGACGGTGGTGGAGGAGTGTGGAGGGTTGGTAGAGAAGTGTGGAGGGGTGGTGGAGAAGTGTGGAGGGGTGTTGGAGAAGAGTGGTCTTGTAATGGAGGAGTGTGGAGGGAATAGTGGAGGGTTGTGGAGGGGTGGTTGAGGAGTGTGGACTTGTAATGGTGGAGTGTGGAGGGGATAGTGGAAGAGAGTAGAGGGGTGGTGGAGGAGTGAAGGGGATGGTGGAGGAGTGTGGAGGGTTGGTGGAGGAGTGTTGAGGTGTGGTGGACGAGTGTGTAAGGGTGGTGGAGAATCGTGCAGCGGTTGTGGAGGAGTGTTAAGGTGTGGTGGAGGAGTGTGGAGGGGTGGTGAAGGTGTGTGGAGGTGTGGTGAAGGAGTGTGGAGGGGTGGTGGAGGAGTGTGAAGGAGTGGTGGAGGAGTGTTTAGGGGTAGTGGAGGAGTGTGGAGGGGTAGTGAAGGAGTGTTGAGGGGGGTGGAGAAGTGTGGAGGAGTGGTGGAGTGTGGAGGGGTAGCAAAGGATTTTGGACTGGTGGTGGAGGAGTGAGCAGGGGTGGTGGATGAGTGTGGAGTGGTGGTGGATGAGTGTGCATATTGAAGAAGTGTGAAGGAGTGGTGGAGAAGAGTGGAGCGATGGAGGAGGAGTTTGGAAGGGTGGTTGAGGAGTGTGGAGGAATGTGGAGGGGAGGTGGAGGAGTGTGGAAGGGTGGTGGAGGTGTGTGGAAGGGATGTGGAGGAGTTTGGAGGGGTGGTGGAGGAGTGTGGAGGGGTGGTAGAGAAGTGTGGAAGGGTTGTGAAGAAGTGTTTAGGGGTGGTGGAGGAGTGTGGAGGGGTGGTAGAGAAGTGTGGAAGGGTTGTGAAGAAGTGTTTAGGGGTGGTGGAGGAGAGTGGTCTTGTAATGGAGGAGTTTGGAGGGAATAGTGGAGAAGTGTGGAGGGGTGGTTGAGGAGTGTGGAGGAGTGTGGAAGGGTGGGTGGAGGAGTGTGGAGGGGTGGTGGATGATAGTGAAAGGTGTAATGGAGGAGTGTGGAGGGGATATGGATGAGTGTGAGGATAGTAGAGGGGATGGGTGGTGGAGTAGTGTGGAGGGGTGATGGACGAGTGTGGAGGGGTAGTGAAGGGGTGTGGAGGGGGTAGAGAAGTATGGAGGGGTGGTGGAGAAGTGTTTAGGGGTGGTGAAGGAGAGTGGTCTTGTAATGGAGGAGTGTGGAGGGGTGGTTGAGGAGTGTGGAGGGGTGGTGGAGGAGTGTGGACAGGTGGTGGAGGAGTGTGGAGGGGTTGTTGATGATAGTGAAGTTGTGATGGAGGAGTGAGGAGGAGATAGTGGAGGATAGTAGAGGGGTGGTGGAGGAGTGTGGAGGGGTGATGGACGAGTGTGGAGGGGTAGTGAAGGGGTGTTGAGGGGGTGGAGAAATGTGGAGGAGTGGTGGAGTGTGGAGGGGTAGTGAAGGAGTGTGGAAAGGTAGTGGAGGAGTGTGGAGGGGTGGTGGATGAGTGTGCAGGGGTGGTGGATGAGTGTGCAGGGGTGGTGGAGGAGTGTGGACAGGTGGTGGAGGAGTGTGGAGGGGTTGTGGATGATAGTGAACTTGTGATTGAGGAGTGAGGAGGAGATAGTGGAGGATAGTAGAGGGGTGGTGGAGGAGTGTGGAGGGGTGGTGGACGAGTGTGGAGGGGTAGTGAAGGAGTGTTGAGGGGGTGGAGAAATGTGGAGGAGTGGTGGAGTGTGGAGGGGTAGTGAAGGAGTGTGGAAGGGTGGTGGAGAAGTGTGGAGGGGTGGTGGATGAGTGTGCAGGGGTGGTGGAGGAGTGTGGACAGGTGGTGGAGGAGTATGGAGGGGTAGTGGACGAGTGTGGAGGGGTAGTGAAGGAGTGTTGAGGGGGTGGAGAAATGTGGAGGAGTGGTAGAGTGTGGAGGGGTAGTGAAGGAGTGTGGAAGGGTGGTGGAGAAGTGTGGAGGGGTGGTGGATGAGTGTGCAGGGGTGGTGGAGGAATGTGGAGAGGAGGTGAAGGAGTGTGGAGATATGGTGGAGGATTGTGGAGAAGTGTTGGAAGAGTGTGGATGGGTGGTGTAGGAGTGTGGAGGTGTGGTTGAGGAGTGCGGAAAGGAGGTAGATAAGTGTGAATGGGTTGTGGAGGAGTGTTGAGGGTAGGTGAAGGAGTGTGGAAGAATGGAGGAGGAGTGTGGAGGGGTGGCAGAGGAGTGTGGAGAAGAATTGAGGGGTGGTGGAAGAGCGTGGAGGGGAGGTGGAGGAGTGTTGAGGGTTGTTCGAGGAATAAGAAGGGGCGGTGGAGGAGTGTGGAGTGATGGAAGAGGAGTGTGGAGGTGTATTGTAGGAGTGTGGAGGGGTAGTGAAAGAGTGATGAGGGGGGGAGAAGTGTGGAGGAATGGTGGAGTGTGCAGGGGTAGCGAAGGATTTTGGACGGGTGGTGGAGGAGTGTGCAGGGGTGGTGGATGAGTGTGCAGGGGTGGTGGATGAGTGTGCAGCGGTGGTGGAGGAGTGTGGACAGGATGTGCAGGAGTGTGGCGGGCTCGTGGAGGAGTGTGGACAGGTGGTTGAGTGTGGATGGGTGGTGCATTAGTGTGGAGGGGTGGTGGAGAAGTGTGGAGGGGTGTTGGAGGAGAGTGGTCTTGTAATGGAGGAGTGTGGAGGGAATAGTGGAGGGTTGTGGAGGGGTGGTTGAGGAGTGTGGACTTGTAATGGTGGAGTGTGGAGGGGATAGTGGAAGAGAGTAGAGGGGTGGTGGAGGAGTGAAGGGGATGGTGGAGGAGTGTGGAGGGTTGGTGGAGGAGTGTTGAGGTGTGGTGGACGAGTGTGTAAGGGTGGTGGAGAATCGTGGAGCGGTTGTGGAGGAGTGTTAAGGTGTGGTGGAGGAGTGTGGAGGGGTGGTGAAGGTGTGTGGAGGTGTGGTGAAGGAGTGTGGAGGGGTGGTGGAGGAGTGTGAAGGAGTGGTGGAGGAGTGTTTAGGGGTAGTGGAGGAGTGTGGAGGGGTAGTGAAGGAGTGTTGAGGGGGGTGGAGAAGTGTGGAGGAGTGGTGGAGTGTGGAGGGGTAGCAAAGGATTTTGGACTGGTGGTGGAGGAGTGAGCAGGGGTGGTGGATGAGTGTGGAGTGGTGGTGGAGGAGTGTGGACAGGAGGTGAAGGAGTGTGTGGCGGGCTGGTGGAGGAGCGTGGAGGAGTGGTGGAAGAGTGTGGAGGGGTAGTTGAGGAGTGTGAATAGTGGATGAGTGTGTAGTTGTCGTGGAGGAATGTGGAGAGGTGGTTTAGGAGTGTGGATGAGTGTGGAAGGGTGGTGGAGAAGCGTGGAGGGGTATTGAAGAAGTGTGAAGGAGTGGTGGAGAAGAGTGGAGCGATGGAGGAGGAGTTTGGAAGGGTGGTTGAGGAGTGTGGAGGAATGTGGAGGGGAGGTGGAGGAGTGTGGAAGGGTGGTGGAGGTGTGTGGAAGGGATGTGGAGGAGTTTGGAGGGGTGGTGGAGGAGTGTGGAGGGGTCGTAGACAAGTGTGGAGGGGTGGTGGAGAAGGGTGGAGGGGTGGTGGAGGAGTGTGGAGGGGTGGTAGAGAAGTGTGGAAGGGTTGTGGAGAAGTGTTTAGGGGTGCTGGAGGAGAGTGGTCTTGTAATGGAGGAGTGTGGAGGGAATAGTGGAGGAGTGTGGAGGGGTGGTGGAGGAGTGTGGAGGGGTGGTGGAGGAGTGTGGAGGAGCGTGGAAGGGTGGTGGAGAAGTGTGGAGGGGTGGTGGTGGAGTGCGGAGCGATGGAGGAGTGTGGAAGGGTGGTGGAGTGTGCTGGAGTGTGGTGGAGTGTGGAGGGGTATTAGAGGAGTGTGGAGTGGAGGTGGAGGAGTGTGGAGGGGTGGTGGAGGAGTGTGGAAAGGTGCTGGAGGAGTGTGGAGGGGATATGGATGAGTGTGAACAGGTGGTAAAGAAGTGCGGATGGGTTGTGGAGGAGTGTGGAGGGGAGGAGGAGGAGTGTTGCGGGTGGTGAAGGAGTGTGGAGGGTTGGTAGAGAAGTATGGAGGGGTGGTGGAGAAGTGTTTAGGGGTGGTGGAGGAGAGTGGTCTTGTAATGGAGGAGTTTGGAGGGAATAGTGGAGAAGTGTGGAGGGGTGGTTGAGGAGTGTGGACAGGTGGTGGAGGAGTGTGGAGGGGTTGTGGATGATAGTGAAGTTGTGATGGAGGAGTGAGGAGGAGATAGTGGAGGATAGTAGAGGGGTGGTGGAGGAGTGTGGAGGGGTGGTGGACGAGTGTGGAGGGGTAGTGAAGGAGTGTTGAGGGGGTGGAGAAATGTGGAAGAGTGGTGGAGTGTGGAGGGGTAGTGAAGGAGTGTGGAAGGGTGGTGGAGAAGTGTGGAGGGGTGGTGGATGAGTGTGCAGGGGTGGTGGAGGAGTGTGGACAGGTGGTGGAGGAGTGTGGAGGGGTTGTGGATGATAGTGAACTTGTGATTGAGGAGTGAGGAGGAGATAGTGGAGGATAGTAGAGGGGTGGTGGAGGAGTGTGGAGGGGTGGTGGACGAGTGTGGAGGGGTAGTGAAGGAGTGTTGAGGGGGTGGAGAAATGTGGAAGAGTGGTGGAGTGTGGAGGGGTAGTGAAGGAGTGTGGAAGGGTGGTGGAGAAGTGTGGAGGGGTGGTGGATGAGTGTGCAGGGGTGGTGGAGGAATGTGGAGAGGAGGTGAAGAAGTGTGGAGATATGGTGGAGGATTGTGGAGAAGTGTTGGAAGAGTGTGGATGGGTAGTGTAGGAGTGTGGAGGTGGAGGGGTGGTGGAGAAGTGTAGAGGGGTGGTAGAGAAGTGTGGAGGGGTGGGGAGAAGTGTGGAGGGGTGGTAAAGGAGTGGGGAGGGGTGGTAGAGAAGTGTGGAGGGGTGTTGGAGAAGTGTGGAGGGTTGGTGGAGGAGTGTGGAGGGGTGATGGAGAAGTGTGGAGGGGTGGTGAAGGAGTGAGGAGATATGGTCTAGGAGTTTTGAGGAGTGGTGGAGGAGTGTGGAGGAGTGTGCAGGGGTGGTGGAGGAATGTGGAGGGGTAGTGAAGGAGTGTTGAGGGGGTGGAGAAGTGTGGTGGAGTGTGGATGTGGAGTGAAGGATTGTAGATGGGTGTTGGGGGAGTGTGCAGGGGTGGTGGATGAGTGTGCACGGGTGGTGGAGTTTGGACGGTTGGTGGAGGATTGTGGAGGGGTGGTGCAGGAGTGTGGAGGAATGTTGGAGGAGTGTGGAGGGTGGTGGAGGAGTGTGGCGGGAAGGTGGAGGAGTGTAGAATTGTGGTTGAGGAATGTGGAGTGGTGGTGGAGGAGTGTAGAGGGGTGTTGGAGGAGTGTGCAGGTGAGGTGGAGGAGTGTGCAGGGCTGGTGGTGGAGTGTGGAGGGGTGATGGAGGAGTGTGGAGGAGTGTGGAAGGCTGGTGGAGAAGTGTGGAGGGGTTTAGGAGGAGTGTGGAGCGTTGGATGAGGAGTGTGAAAGGGTGGTGGAGGAGTGTGGAGGAGGGTGGAGGAGTGTGGAGGGGTGTTGGAGGAGTGTTGAGTGGAGGTGGAGGAGTGTGGATGGGTGGTGGAGGCGTCTGGAAAGGTGCTGGAGGAATGTGGAGGGGATGTGGATGATTGTGGATATGTGGTGGAGGTATGTGGATGGGTGGTGGAGGAGTGTAGAGGTGTCGTGGAGGAGTGTGGAGGACGGTGGAGGAGTGTGGAGGGTTGGTATAGAAGTATGGAGGGGTGGTGGAGAAGTGTTTAGGGGTGGTTGAGGAGAGTGGTCTTGTAATGGAGGAGTGTGGAGGGGTGGTGGTGGAGGAGTGTGTACAGGTGGTGGAGGAGTGTGAATTTGGATGAGAGACAACTTATAATGGAGGAGTGTGGAGGAGATAGTGGAGGATAGTAGGGAGGTGGTGGAGGCGTGTGGAGATGTGGTGGAGGATTGTGGAGAATTGTTGGAAGAGTGTGGATGGGTGGTGTAGGAGTGAGGAGGTGTGGTTGAGGAGTGTGAATGGTGAAGGAGTGTCTAAAGGAGGTGGATAAGTGTGAAGGGGTTGTGGAGGAGTGTGGAGGGTAGGTGAAGGAGTGTGGAAGAATGGAGGAGGAGTGTGGAGGGGTGGTAGAGGAGAGTGGAGAAGCACTGAGGGGTGGTGGAAGAGCGTGGAGGGGAGGTGGAGGAGTGTTGAGGGTTGGTCGAGAAATAAGAAGGGGAGGTGGAGGAGTGTGGAGCGATGGAAGAGGAGTGTTCAAGGGTGGTGGAGGAGTGTTGAGGAGTGTGGAGGGGATGAGGTAGGGGTGGTGGAGGAGTGTAGAGAAGCATTGAGGGTTGCTGGAAGTGTGTGGAGGGGAGGTGGAGGAGTGAGGACGGGTGGTAATGAAGTGTGATGGGGATGTGGAGGAGTGTGTAGGGATGGAGGAGGAGTGTGGAAGAGTGGTCGAGGAGAGTGTAGGAGTGTGGAGGTGTGGTGGAGGAGTGTGGAGGGGTGGTGGATGAGTGTGGAGGAGTGGTGGAGGAGCGTGGAGGGTGGTGGAGGAGTGTGGAGGGAAGGTGGAGGAGCGTGGAAAGGTGTTGGAGGAGTGTGGAGCGGTGGTGGAGTGTATAGGGGTGGTTGAAGAGTGTGCATGGGAGGTGCAGGAGTGTGCAGGGGTGGTGGAGGAGTGTGGAGTGGTGGTGTAGGAGCATGGAGGTGTGTGGAAGGGTGGTGGAGAAGTGTGCATGGGTGGTGGAGAATTGTGAATGAGTGGTGGACAAGTGTGAAGGAGTGGTGGAGGAGTGTGGAGCGATGGAGGAGGAGTGTGGAAGAGTGGGGGAGGAGTGTGGAGGGGTATTGGAGGAGTATGGAGTGGAGGTGGAGGAGTGTGGAGGAGTGGTGGAGGAGTGTGGAAGAGTGGTGGAGGAGTTTGAGGGGGTGGTGGAGGAGTGTGGAGGGTGATGGAGGAGTGTGGAGGGTTGGTAGAGAAGTGTGGAGGGGTGGTGGAGTAGTGTGGAGATGTGGTGGAGGAGAGTGGTCTTGTAATGGAGGAGTGTGGAGGGAATAGTGGAGGAGTGTGGAGGAGTGGTTGAGGAGTTTGGACTTGTAATGGTGGAGTGTGGAGGGGATAGTGGAGGAGAGTGGAGGGATGGTGGTATAAGAGTGTGGACAGGTGTGGGAGGAGTGCGGAGGGGTTGTGGATGAAAGTGAACTTGTAATGGAGGAGTGTGGAGGAGATAGTGGAGGAGAGAAGAGGGGAGGTGGAGGCGTGTGGACAGGTGGTGAAGGAGTGTGGAGGGATGGTGGAGGAGTGTGGAGGGTTGGTGGAGGAGTGTGGAGGGGTGGTGAAGCAGAGTTGAGGTTTGGTAGAGTGTGGAGGGGTGGTGGAGGAGTGTGGATGAGTGGTGGACGAGTGTGGAGGGGTATTGGAGGTTGAGGGGGTAGTGAAGGAGTGTTGAGGGGGTTGGAGAAGTGTGGAGGAGTGGTGGAGTGTGGAGGGGTAGTGAAGGAGTGTGGATGGGTTGTGGAGGAGTGTGCAGGGGCGGTGGATGAGTGTGCAGGGGTGGTGGAGGAGTGTGGAGAAGTGGTGGAAGAGTGTGGAGAAGTGGTGGAAGAGTGTGGAGGGGTAGTTGAGGAGCGATTGTTATTCCTTCCTCTCCTCATTAAAAATTAAGAATCTTCTCATAGCAACACATGAAACTCCTCATAGCAACACATGAAACTTCTCATAACAACATAAGAAACTTCTAATAATAATAACATAAATTCCTTATATTAACAACTACTCCTAACAACTTAAACCTTCAATTCAAGATCCTCGTAACTTCTTATTACATTTTTCTTGCTTCTCCAAGCGTCTTTTCTTAGCTCTCTCCTTCATATCAGCTTGTATGACTTTATTCTCTTGTTCAACAAACATTGCTGTTAACATTCTATTGTGTTCAAGGATTTCTTTCCTTTCTTGGAGAATTTCCTGTCGCAGGATTTTCTCATTTTCCATTTTCTTCTTCCATTTTCTAATTTCCTCTAGAAGCAATCGTCGTTGTTCATCCATTGTGATCTAGTTGTGACTAATACTCTTCACAATGAATTCAGGTGAAAGAATCAAACAGGTGGAGGTGGGGTTCGAACCCACGTTCTGTTGCAGAGTCAGATGCTTTACCAACTCGGCTATGGGGGTACGTTTGGAAAAGTATATAAATTGATATTTATTCTACAATATTTCGTCAGAGTCATCAACTGAAACTCAACTGATGACTGAACAATGATTGTCAGGAAGCGATGACTGAAGTGTAGTGACAATTATGAAGTACTGACTTGTGTGGTGTAGTGAAGTGCTTTGTAGTGATGTGTAGTGAAGTAGATGTGCGCAGTGTTGATGATAGCAGTGTTATTGTAGATGAGTTGTGAATTGTGAATTATGGTTTTGCATGAAGAGTAATGATGGTAGATATGTAGTATTGGTAGATATGTTTTGTAGTGATTGAAGATTCTTAGTGTAGTGATGGCTGATGTGTGGTTTTGTGGGAGCAGTTGTGTAGTGATTCTAGATGTATACTGACGGTATCTGAGAAGTATGATAATGATAGACACATAGTGTAGTGATGTTTGGTGTATAATGATGTGTAGAACAGTTTTGTTTGGTGTGTTGAGTAGTCATATCACATGTGTAGTGATGATAGACGCCATGTGATGGAAGATGTACATTTTTTTGAAAGTAAATGTGATTGATGTACAGTTCAGGAATGGAAGATGTATAGAGATAGTAAATATGTCTTGATGGTAGATGTGTAGTGCATTATTGATAGTTGTGTATTCATGTTAAATGTGGAGTGACAGGAGATGTGTATCGTATTTATGATAGGTGTGTACCGACTATAGATGTGCAGTTGTGTTATAATAGATGGGTAGTGTATTTATGGATATGTAGTGATGGTAAATTTGTTTAGTAGTGATAATTGATATTAGTGATTGTAGATATGTATTGTATTTATGTTAGGTGTGTAGTGAATCCAGGTATGTAGTTTAGTTATAATAAAAGCGTTGTGTAATGATGGTGGATATGTAGTGATAGGAAATTTCTAGAGTAATGATAATTGATGAATAGTGATGGTAGACGTGTATTGTATTCATGGTAGGTGTGTAGTTTAATTAAAATAAATATGTACAGTGATAATGGTGCATATAGTGATGGAGAAATTTATAGAGCAGTGATAACTTATGTATAGTGATGGTAGAAGTTTTGTGTGTTGATTGAAGATGTACACAGTAGTGACAGAAGAAGCATAGTCATGATAGACATGTAATGTATTGTCGATAACAGTGTAGTGATGATAGATGCCTCTTGTATTCACTAATAATTAAAGATGAGTAATGTAGATATGGAACAAGTCTAGTGTTGGTAGATGTGTATTGTGTTGATGGAAGCAGTGTTATGGTTGTAGATGAGATGTGAATTGTTTAAACATGTGAAGTGTGGTTTTGCATGAAGAGTAATGATGGTGGATATGAAGTATTGGTAGATATGTTTTATAGTGATGGAAGATTCCTAGTGTAGTGATGACTGATGTGTGGTTTTGTGGGAGCAGTTGTGTAGTGATTCTAGATGTATACTGACGGTATCTGAGAAATATAATAATGAGAGACACATAGTGTAGTGATGTTTGGTGTATAATGATGTGTAGAACAGTTTTGTTTGGTGTGTTGACTAGTCATGTCACATGTGTAGTGATGATAAATGGCATGTGATGAAAGATGCATATTTTTTTTAAAGTAAATATATAGTGTAGTGATGCTTGATGTACAGTGCAGGAATGGAAGATGAATAGAGATTGTAGATATGTCTTGATGGTAGATGTGTAGTGAATTATTGATATGTGTATATTCATGTTAAATGTGTAGTGACAGGAGATGTGTATTGTATTTATGATAGGTGTGTAGCAACTACAGATGCGCAGTTGTGTTATAATAGATGGGTAGTGTATTGATGGTGGATACGTAGTGATTGTATATTTGCTGAGTAGTGATAATTGATATGTAGTCATTGTAGATGTGTATTGTATTTATATTAGTTGTATAGTGAATCCAGATATGTAGTTTAGTTATAATAAAAGAGTAGAGTAATGATGGTGGATATGTAGTGATGGAAAATTTTAAGAATAATGATAATTGATGAATAGTGATGATAGACGTGTATTGTTTTCATGGTAGGTGTGCAGTTTAATTATAATATATATGTACTGTGATAATGGTGGATATAGTGATGGTAAATTTATAGAGTAGTGATAACTGATGTATAGTGGACACTGTAGTGATGGTAGATGTTTTCTGTGTTGATTGAAGATGTACACAGTAGTGACAGAAGACGCACAGTCATGGTTGTCATGTAGTGTATAGTAGATAACAGTGCAGTGATGATAGATGTCTTTTGCATTCATTAGCTCTTTATGGGGCAAATGGCCATAAAATTAGAAATTAGAACTGAACTTCCTGAAGTGGATAGTCCAATATCCTCTTCATACTCCTCCACTATCTCCTCCACACTCCTACAGTATCCTCTACATACTCCTCCAATATCTTCTTCATATTCCTCCACTATCACCTCCTCACACCTCCAGTATCCCCTCCACACTCCTCCAGTATCCCCTCCACACTCCTACACTATATCCTCAACACTCTTATATTACCCCTCCACACTCGTCTACTACCAACTCCACACTCCTCTACTATCCCCTCCACACTCCTCCACTATCCTCTCCACACACCTATAATATTCCTTCCACACTCCTCTACTATCCCCTCCACACTAATCTACTAAGGCATACACAAATTTTAACGATTCGGAAAGACACACACACACACACACACACACACACACACACACACACACACACACACACACACACAATCACGCACACACACACACACACACAGACACAATATATATATATATATATATATATATCTATATATATATATATATATATCTATATATATATATATATATATATATATATATATATATATGAAGAATTGAGACACTTATGCAACACATGGGAATCTTTATTGAAGAAACGTTTCGCCACACAGTGGCTTCATCAGTCCAATACATCTGTCAGACACTGCAACATCATGGGATCTTGGTACAAAGACTTCAACGCTTGCCCAACCTTTGGACGACGACCTACTTACACTAGTGGCAGGTCCCACTGTGATCCCACCTCCTCCTGCTTCAACTCATCTCACCGCAGTATATAAGCCACCTCTCTGGCCCTATGCTGCACTTCCTACAAGAGTGATGGACTGAACACATCGATTCCAGGTTGAGGGACTGATTATCTCAAACTTCTACTCTCCTTACCCATTTCTACTTTGTATTGGACTGATGAAGCCACTGTGTGGCGAAACGTTTCTTCAATAAAGATTCCCATGTGTTGCATAAGTGTCTCAATTCTTCAATTTGTCGGTTTTCAAAACCATTCATCACACACACACACACACACACACACACACACACACACACACACACACACACACACACACACACTATATATATATATATATATATATATATATATATATATATATATATATATATATATATATATATATATATATATATATATATATATATATATATATATATATATATATATGTATAATATATATATATATATATATATATATATATATATATATATATATATATATATATATATATATATATATATATGAGTATGTATTTTATTTATTTATTTACTTTTTAAAAAATTATGATATTACGCATCACGGTTTAAGGTCTACGTTAACTAAAAAATAAAATAATGATGTAGTCAAAAAACAAATCAATGCGGCATTTACAGTCTCAGGTTAAGTCACATATACCTCAGATTACATAGAGTACCATAGGTCACATATACCTCAGATTACATAGAGTACCATAGGTCACATATACCTCAGATTACATAGAGTACCACAGGTCACATATACCTCAGATTACATAGAGTACCACAGGTCACTTATACCTCAGATTACATAGAGTACCACAGGTCACTTATACCTCAGATTACATAGAGTACCACAGGTCACTTATACCTCAGATTACATAGAGTACCACAGGTCACTTATACCTCAGATTACATAGAGTACCACAGGTCACTTATACCTCAGATTACATAGAGTACCACAGGTCACTTATACCTCAGATTACATAGAGTACCACAGGTCACTTATACCTCAGATTACATAGAGTACCACAGGTCACATATACCTCAGATTACATAGAGTACCACAGGTCACATACGCCAACTCAGGTCAAGGCTGCGTAAACTACTTCATGTCAAGGCGTCTCTTCCTGAACCTTCAGTATCACCAGGTCTCGGGGCACAAATTGCCACTGTACAAGCAATGAGCATATTTGAAGTTAGGATTAACCCTCTCTCTAAAGCATTTAGAGCAAGCTCTTTCGTGTTTAACAAATTAGGTCATTATAAGAGGCTATTAGAGAGGCACCTGTTGTAATAACATCAATTATGCAAGCAGCTAGTTCTCATAATAAAACGTTCATGTTTCAAACGTATTTCATTTGTCTACTGCTGATGAGTCCGTATTTTAACACCTTCAGTTGAGGCGCCTTGATTCTGGTGAAGGTTCGTAAGACAAGGAATTAGTTACTCTCATTTTCCTCGGGTCAGGTTTGATAATTTCCCATTCCACTTGCCTTGATTCCTCCTCTTCCCCTCCTTCCCATCCTTTTCCAGTTATTTCCATGCTTCCTTTTCCTTCTTCCTTCCCATCTTACGACAGCTCTCGTCGTCCTCGATTCGATTCGATTCGACAAGGTCTACATGACGCCTGTGTGGTTAATGCTTCCCTGAGAATGTTATATTAACTATCTGTATTTCCGTCGTTACGCGATTCGAGAAAGATATCCCCATATTGCATAACCCTACACGTCAGTGCACGTGAAAGGAACAGCGCACAGTGCACTATGTTTGTAACCCAGCTAAAAATTAGCGTTGAAGATTTGAAGAACATGAAAGGAGATCTTTCGTGAACGCTAAGATCCCAATTTCTTCAATAAAATAGCAAATTAAAATTTACAACCCAAAACTAACTCAAACCTTCCCCAAGAAACATTAGTTTTGAAGTCAAGCCGAGGATGTAGTCTCTTGGTATCTCAGACAAATATCCTGAAATACAGAAGCAAATTTAATTCGAAAGCTCTGAGAATTTGCATTATCAAGTAAACAGCTTCGAGGATTAAGGACAACTTAATGAGGAATTAGAAATTATCGCATGAAAAGTAGTGTTTAAATTTCCCCATTTTTTTCCATAAAAAAGCAAACTGAGACTCGGGCCAAAATTACACTAAACACTTATCTAGACATGAATAACTAGCAGTTGAGATTTAAGAAATTAAGTACTGATGTAAGTAGTTAGATACTAATATTTTTTATAATGGTCTTTAGGGAACACGGACGTTATATGTACACAAAAGTATATTATATAGAATTATTCTAAGATAAACCAGTGAAAGAAAACATCGTGATTTATTCACAGTTACTATAACTGGCAGACCAAATAAATTTGTAAAAAAAGTTTAAATTAACATTACGGAAAGTGAACGCAAAGATTTTGTATTTTTATAAATCCCATCAACAATGAAAGTTTCAAGCCTATCATAAAAGTCATTCTCTGGTAAATATTCTTAATCCAATGATTCCAGGTTTGTAAACAAATTCAGTAAAATTTCAGATTTGCTGCCAAACTGTCTTAAGCTTATGGGATGTATTTCTTCTTATGTAATGCATCAGAGTTAATATTTTGAAGCCGGTAATACTAGACATTCTTTAGTTATTAGACGGAAATCGATATCAGAATTTGTTTAATAAACTAGGTAGATTGGGACTTATGAATTCCAATAACAGCGGACCTTTGCTTTCTGGAAAACACATCAGGGATAAATATTTGAAGCATACCAGATGTCATTTTCCAGCTGTTGCTCCGATTCCACTCAAAGGAGGTTCCCTGACGTTAGTGAGGGGCTCTTGATCTAGGGAATTAGACCTGTGCTCCAGTTCCCTGAATTTATTCTAAATACCTTTCACCCCCCCCCCACATGCGCTGTATAATTTTACGGGTTTAGCATTCCCCATGATTTTTATTATGTTGCTCCAATTCCAGTGATTTTATTTATAACTAAACTTAATGGGTATTATCCTAGCAGTAAGATATATCAGCCATTAAATGCTGAAACCATTCACAACATACAAATTCAAATATATTAAATAGGATTTAATATTTCACACTATTTTACATATAAAATTTGCAGATCTGATTCTACACAATTACATTTCACTCTCAGTCGTCGTCGAATTAGAAAGCAACAAATTTTTGAAGGTTTGAAGCTACGCCATAAGAGGTTTATGGAAGTGTTCAGAGCTATTACAAGATAATGGGAATAGGATCAATTATTTTGGTCATAGGGCATCTGAGCTTGCTAACCGTACTTAGTCTTTTCCCTTGTCATCGTAAAATAAGAAAAATAAAAGCCAAATTTTTTTAGTAATAAAAAATATGAAAAAATCTACTACTCGGAGATAGCCCTTAGGGATAAATAATAATAATAATAATAATAATAATAATAATAATAATAATAATAGTAATAATAATAATAATTAAAATAATGTAGGATTGAAATGCGTAAATTTCTAAACGAGCCCCTTATACAGGTCTTATTCATTTAATATTTTAATTTAGCTTAGGTTGCTGTAGGTTACACTCGAGGTGCGAGCCACAGTAAATTATAGGGAGCTATGTACATTGTACATGTTATGTTATTATCGAATCGAGTCGAATTGTGCAAAGAAGAGATCTCGATAGAAGACTCTTAGACACAGCAGTTAGAGTGCAGTGGGCGCTCTTGCAGTCGAGGCTTGTTGAGACTGGTAGGCAACTCTCTCGCTTCACGCACACAGTGTGTCCGTGGTTCAGTCCCCGTCCGGGTGGAAACATTGGGCGTGTTTCCTAAAAATGCTGTCCCCGTTCACCCAGCAAGCAAGTAGGTACTTGGATGTTAGTCGACTGGTGTGGATCGCATCCTGGTGTATAAGACTGAAAGATTCCAATGGTGGCTAACCCTCTGGGGTTAAAAATTCAAATAAAATTTTCATATCTAACTTCCTTGGCACACTCGGAGGAATATTTCTTATCCTTCACTGGTCAGCTTTTCGCTTAAGAATCGTAACCACAGAAGATCCAGCTTGCTGTTAAGGTGATGATATCTTTATTGATAGATATCCTTAGACACTTATGCAACATTAGGGAACTTTTATTCTGGAAACGTTTCTCAAGCCAATGGCTTCTTCAGTGCAATACAAACAACAGCTGAAGATGTGAAGTTTGATGTAATCAGTCTCTCAACCTGGAGTCCGTGCGTTCAGTCCACCAGTCTTGTTAAAAGTACAACATATTCGCGGAATCGAAGCTTATAAACTGCAGACAGATGAGGTGGAACAAGTATTAGGCGGAGACAACAGTGAAAAACCCGTCTAATGGAAGTAGGTTGTGCCTATAGGTTAGGTTAAGCACGACCTACTTCCACTAGTGGGTTTTTCCAATGTTGTCTGCGCCTTCACTTCATGTGTTTGCAGTATGTGCTGCACTTTTATAAAGATTGTTGGAGTAAACGCAGCTTTACCTTCCTGGAGTACTAGCAAGATAGTCTGAACACCTGGAGTACTAGCAAGATAGTCTGAACATCTGAACACCTCTTGGCCTTGGTACCATTATCATAGGCTAATATCAAGGGTACTAAGACCCACGTCAGGAAACACGACAAGTGTTTCCTGACGAATCATACCTAATCTAATACGGCTGGCTTAGTCGAGTTTACTAGCTTCAACATCACATCCATGTAAAAAGAAAATTGTCTGAAAACTCTTTGACTTCATCGGTATTCCACATATTAAAGACGGAGCTTTCAAAATGCCATCAATTTATCCTTTGTTAGATTTGGTCATTAACATTTATTCTTTTTCAATTTTGTTTCAGTTATAATAACTAGACTTCGTATTTTTCTATTTATTAAAACATACTTTTTTGAATATTAATTAGTTATATTATTTTTTTTATTCCTTTATTTTCCTAAAGGAAGTAATATGGAGAATTCAACACCTTTCTGGGTTCCATTACTTACAGACTAAAATATTACACAAATCATTTTGGTGAATAAATTCACTGCAACACCTAGACATATTGCAATATCTGGGTATCTTGTGCTTGTATTTTTGAAGGATTAATGATGGATTCTCGGAAATTTGAGCAGCAGTTCTGCAAGTGAAGGACGAGTGACAAGTGTTTTTTGAGTGATAAAAGAAAAATTGAAAAATTATGGAAAGAAAATGTTTACTTACCGAAAAATAGTGCATAATTTTGGCGACAAGCTGATGTAATTAGCTTGTTTCCATCATATTTCTAAGTATGTTTTTCCAAAAATGTAATTTTTTTGTTCTTGATACCATCAAACAGACATGATGGCAATTCATGTGTTTTTTTTTTTTCCTCCAAATATTACGATTTTTATGATTGTTTCATTCTAAATACACTGCAGTGAAACTTTTCTGAGGACTCCATTAAAATTCAGAGAGTGATAAAAGCTAAGTCACCTGTGGGCTGCCAATATGTGTTGAGGGTCGCTACATAGTGAAATGTGGCGCGCGGTGACCATAGACTTTCACAGGAAGCAAATTACATGTATATGTATAACTCAGTATTAAGTTATTAACATTTTCATTGTTGACGAAAAGTATTTACAGGAGTGTCATGATTTTTGCACATGTTATTGAGTAATGATGGTTCTACTAGCATGTAAAGAGGATTTGCGATATTTTTTACTGCTTTGTTTTTATTGATTTTTTCTCCCCCCAAAATAAAAAAAATCCTTTAAAAATGAATGAACTTCAGCATTTTTATTATGCGTTTGTACTAAGATTACCTAGACCTTATCTTTCACCTGATATCAACTAGAGTATTGTACATCTTACCAATTTTGTAGAGAAGAGAGAGTTTTATGCCCTGTAGAACAAGGCATAAAACTATTTTTTTTCTATCTATTTTTTAAGGCAAAAAGTCACTACAGAGTGTGTAGGCTTCAAATCCTGATTAAATCACTGAAAAAAAAATCATTGAAATTGGACGAGAAATAAAAAATGATTTCGCTAGCCCCTGTCCTTTAGGTGACAGGAAGGAAGTGCAGCACCTAAGAGGTTATAGATTCATTTTCAGAACAACGAAGAGGAAAATAACCTACAGGAAGAAGCAAGGAACAAGAAACAAGCAACGCTGGTTTTGCCAGAGAGTAAATACATTGTTGTAACTTAGTGCGACTCAGTGTGAATACCTCGCTAGTTACTATATTTTCTTTATGGTGAATATTACTTGCTAAAGTCACTGAATGATTTTTTTTAGGTTGGGGGGGGGGATCCTCCTTTCTTGGTGGGAGACAGCTGGTCTAATAAAAGAAAATTCAGATGAAATAAGATATGTTCGGCAATATTAGGCTTATTGATAATACAATGTGAATTAAAAACCGTGTTACTTTAATGCATAAGGAAAAATAAAATAAATCTAGAAAAGTGGGAGGACAAGCCAGAGGACACAAGTGATTTTTGGGGACCTGATATACTGGTGGAGTGTAAGCAACGTTTATGAAGGGATTTAGAAACACCAAATTAGACTTCTGAAAATGGAAGCTCACTGTATTCACTCGAAAAGATGCAGTGTGGTTCGTAAGATCATTTAAATTGTGATGCTTCAGTACTTCAGATTAAACGGCTATTGAATGAGTGATGGTGAATGAGTTTCTTCTTTTGCGTAACCCGGCTAATGTAAAAGTTAAAAATTTAATCAGAACATCCTCAAAAAGCATATCCTTACATATGCTATATAATCTATATTTTCTTACATACCTTACAATATAAATTTTCGTATTTTTTTCTTCATCGGTAAGAATTTTTCTTATTAAATACGTACAAAAGTTACAGAAAATTAAGGTTAATTCAAAATTTCGCTCATTAACTTTCGCTTGTTAGAGCCGAGACTTTCTAAAACATCGTATGGAAGAATGAAAAAAAAAAGTCCAGAACTTCGTAAAGGTCAGCCTCTTAGTGTGAATATCAGTGGTATACAAAGCCGACAATTTCATAGACTACGGTGCTAATCACCTGCTCCTAGGCTGAGGGACTGATTACCTCGCTTTCCTCTGTCTTCTGTATATATTTCCACTTTTCAGATTATGCCCATGTGCTGTATTGATAAAAGCTCTGGATGTAGAAAAGTCTACAAGTAAAGATACCCAGATGCTTCACATGTGTCTAATTCTTCTTTTCTTTAACAAACCATACCACTGGCGGGAATTGAACCAGCGACCAGAGAGTCTCAAAACTCCAGACGGTCTTGAGTTTTCAGACTCTCTGATCGCGGGTTCTATCCCGCCTGTGGTATGGTTTGTTTGCAATCGTGTCATTACGATTTCGTGAGCCAAGTTCTTTTTCTTAGTTTGCACTTCAAGGTGGTTACACTAACACTCCCCTGAGAGATGTTTATCGCTATATTCCCCCAGAGGTGCACTCCTGGCGCTTTAAATCCGTATGTGGTCAGCTATTTTTGTTACTTCTTTGTATATATAAGGATGAAATCACAATAAAATGGGTGACTGCAAATATGAATAAAAAAAACACAGAGGAAAGAGGAAATAAAACCTGAGCGCTTTCGTGTACTTACACATCTTCAGAGGAATAAGAGTAAAGCAGCAACATATTCTGGATGTTTCAAAAAATATTTACTAGAAAAAATTTGGCTGAGTTGCGTGTGCTTTTTGTGTTGATTGTGTATTCTGTGAAATAAATTTTAAGTTTCTTCATAATAAATATTCCAGCTTAACTCAAATTTAAATTGTGTATGGCAGGATTGAGCTCCGGTTCCTGGGGTTTTTAAAGGCGTTGAGCTCCTGCTCCAGGGCCCTCTCCTGATGTCATTGGCATCATCTGCGAAGTTTGCTCTCCAGCCTTATAAGCCTCTTCAAATATGTCTTTGCGATCTCTTGGCCGATTGATCTAAACTTTTACGGTTGTGTTGCATCGTTTAGGCCTCAAGAGTGTAAATGAGATAATTTTTGTGAAACATTAAGATATATTCCGAATGTCTTCCGATTTCAAATATTAAACAGTGTTAGACAGGGTTGAATTTTAGCTCCTGGGCTTCACAAGGAAATATAGAATTACAACTTAACACCCTCTATTAAGATGCAGTT